>NC_048304.1:95612544-95738125 GCF_013100865.1 Trachemys scripta elegans | reverse complement strand
AAGCCCTGCCACACTCCCCCCCCCCCCCCACTGGCTGAGATTGGCCAGGCTTCTGCAGCACTCTACAAGCTATGCTTGGTATGTGGGAAAGGAGGGCGCAGAAGCTTACCATGGCCGCATGCAAGCCGAATTCTGTTGCCCAGACCTGTGATCTCTAGCAGCAAAGCCACAGGCACTCAGCATTAAGAGGCAAAATGCGACCTTGCACAGAAATCACGTGCGCTATGTAATGTGAACAGTGTTGGTCACCGTGAAAGAGTATAAGCATTGTTCTGCAAAATGTAGCTTTTAAAACAATTCTCTTTTTTCCCCTCCCTACAGCAGCTGCAAATTCCTCAAGCCTCCCTCCTCCATCCCGAAGGTTATCACAGATAAGGCGTCGTAAGAAGAGAACGCGAGAGGAGATGTTTTCTGAAATTATGGAATCCAGCCGCAGTGACAGAGCTCATGTGAATGAGTGGAAGGAAACAGTTTCAAAGTATAGGAAAGAAGTCAGTGAACGTGAGGAGAGGAGGGACCAACGTGAGGAGAGACGCTCGAGATGAGAGGTGGCGGCAGGAAGACCAGAGGATGAAGGATGCAACGCTGGGGCTGCTCCGGCGTCTGGTGGAGGTTCAGGAACGGCTGCTGGAAAACAGACTGCCGCTTCAGCCCCTGTTCCACCCTCCCCATGTTCCGTATCCTCCTCACCCAGACGTGTAAGAACTCGGGGGGGGGGGGGGGAGGCTCCGTACACCTTCCCATTCCACCCCAGTAGACAGCCCAAGCAAAAGGCTGTCATTTTTTTAACCTTTTCTTTGTGGCTTTTTCCTTCCCAGCAATCCTCCTCCCAAATACCACCCGGGTTCCCTCCCTCTTTTTCTAATCTATTAATAAAGAATAAATGATTTTTAAATGATAGTGACTTTATTTGGTTTGAAAGAAAGCTGGGGGAAGGGGCAGGGTGGGTTCCTTACAGAAAATCAGTCAATAAAGGGGGCGGGTTTTCATGAAGGAGAAACAAACAGATATTTCACACTGTAGCCTGGCCAGCCATGAAACTGGTTTTTAAAGCTTCTCTGATGCACAGCGCTTCATGGTGTGATCTTCTAATTGCCCCGGTGTCTGGCTGCGCGTAATCAGCAGCCAGGCGATTTGCCTCAGCCTCCCACCCCGCCATAAAGGTCTCCCCCTTACTTTCACAGAGATTGTGGAGCACACAGCAAGCAGAAATAACAATGGGGAGATTTCTTTGGCTGAGGTCAGAGCGAGTCAATAATGAACGCCAGCGGCCTTTTAAACGGCCAAATGCACATTCTACCACCATTCTGCACTTGCTTAGCCTGTAGTTAAACAGCTCCTGACTCCTGTCCAGGCTGCCTGTGTATGGCTTCATGAGCCATGGCATTAAGGGGTAGGCTGGGTCCCCAAGAATAACTATGGGCATTTCAACATCCCCAACGGTTATTTTCTGGTCCGGAAAGTAAGTCCCTTGCTGCAGCCCTTTAAACAGAGTAGTGTTCCTGAAGACGCGAGCGTCATGAACCCTTCCCGCCCAGCCCGCGTTGATGTTGGTGAAACGTCCCTTGTGATCCACAAGTGCTTGCAGCACCATTGAAAAGTACCCCTTGCGGTTTATGTACTCGGTGGCTTGGTGCTCCGGTGCCAAGATAGGGATATGGGTTCTGTCTATTGCCCCACCACAGTTAGGGAATCCCATTGCAGCAAAACCATCCACTATAGCCTGCACATTTCCCAGAGTCACAAACTTTCGTAGCAGCACCTGAGTGATTGCTTTGGCTACTTGCATCACAGCAGCCCCCACAGTAGATTTGCCCACTCCAAATTGATTCCCGACTGACCGGTAGCTGTCTGGCGTTGCAAGCTTCCACAGGGCTATCGCCACGCGCTTCTCAACTGTGAGGGCTGCTCTCATCTTGGTATTCTGGCGTTTCAGGGCAGGGGACAGCAAGTCACAAAGTTCCATGAAAGTGCCCTTACGCATGCGAAAGTTCCGCAGCCACTGGGAATCGTCCCAGACCTGCAACACTATGCGGTCCCACCAGTCTGTGCTTGTTTCCCTTGCCCAGAATCGGCGTTCCATGGATAGAATCTGCCCCATTAACAACATGATCTCCAAAGCACCGGGGCCTGTGGTTTCACTGAATTCTGTATCCGTGTCTGTGTCCATGTCCTCATCATGCTTGTCGCTGCGTTGCCGCCGCCGCCGCTGCCTCCTCGCCTCGTTTTTCTGGTCCTGGCTGAGCATAAACTCCACGAGAACGCGCGAGGTGTTTACAATATTCATGACTGCTGTCTTGAGCTCAGCGGGCTCCATGCTTGCCGTGGTATGGAGTCTGCAGTGTTCACCCACCCAGGAAAAAAGGCGCGAAAATGGTTGTCTGCCGTCCGTTGCTTTCATGCAGGGAGGGAGGGAGGAGGTGAGGCTGTACCCAGAACCACCTGTGACAATGTTTTTTGTCCCATCAGGCACTGGGATTTTAACCCACAATCCCAATGGGCGCGGGAGACTGCGGGAACTATGGGATAGCTATGGAATTGCTACCCACAGTGCAACGGTGCAGAAATCGACGCTAGCCCCGGTACTTGGACGCACACCACCGAAGTAATGTGCTTAGTGTGGCCACATTCATTTCGACTTTATACAACCTGTTTTTCAAATCCGAATTATCTAAATTCGGATTAATCCCGTAGTGTAGACATACCCAAAGACTAAATATATTAAATGCAGGTAAAGTGGCTTGTCGGTCATGATGTACTCATTACTGTTGTTTCAGCTATTTTATTTCTCTATGAGAATTTCCCTTCCTGATAAATCATTTACTTCTGTTTGATCCTATGGCAAGTTACTCAGCCTAAATTTGTGGTGGTTTAGGCATCACAACCTGGTGGCCTAGAAATTAATGAAATATCAAATTGAGCATTATGACTGCCTGGGAGAAGAAACAATGGTTCTATTTAAACTTTGCTAATTAGTAAACGTGGCATGAAAACCGGGTGAAATGTAACTGGTCTGTTCAAAAATAGCACCTACTTAAAGATTCTGATCCATGTCATATTTAGAGTAATAGCTGCTTAATTTAGGGACAAAAGTAACTTTTTGCTACTTACTAGCGCTGCAGAGCAACAGAGGTATGAGAAAGAGCTGGATTATATTCTAGCGCATACTCCCACATTGTTAACAAAATGACTAACTTCCAATTGTAATATTCTGCTTCCGTTACATCTGTGTAATTCTGCTGTCTTCAGTGGCTTTGAACAAGTGTTATGCAGTTATCAAGGAGAACCATCATGGGTGATGCTGAAACTTGTAAACTGAGCAGAAAACATTGTGACACCCTAAACTTATAGCCTCACAATGCCCATATTTCAGTTATTTTTCAAAGTATAACCATGTAGTGGGTGAAATTCACTCCTGCCTAGCAAGTCAAAACTCAGCCTGTGCCCTATTTCAGAGTCCTTTAAGAATAGCTACCTTTACAAAATGATGTATGGATTAGCATCATACACACCAACCGAAGTAACCCTGCCTGTCCACCAAAACTGCTCTCTTCTCAGGCTTAATTTAAGGCTCACTAGTTTGGGCACTGTACAAATTAAATAAAACTTTGTGTAGTAGCGAGAGGGAGAAGAAAAAGAGATGGAACTCAAAGCTGATACCTCTGCTTCCTTTGTTGCCCTTGTAAAAGCTGTGAGACTCAGGATTTCAGGCTTCTCATGGCTGGCTCAAATTCAGCAGTAATTAATTGTATATAAAATTATACTGTACTCTGTGTTCTTGTGACTACATCACTGGTTGGCTATGACTACTTTTATTTATAGCCTGAAGAAGGGCTCTGAACATGCCGGAAAGAAAAGTAAATTAACCTATTACAGTTTGTGTTTCTTCAAAATCTTTTGGAGGGTGGGGATGAGGAGATGCACTCTGGAATCATCCCATTGTTCTTTTTTTCCACTCTTGCCCCTTTCCCTGTCTGGAGAGATGTGAGCCTCCTGTCTTCAGGAACAGAACGTGCTGCCTTGCATCCCTTCTAGCTCAGTAGTTCTGGGTCTGAGCTTATGTCCCAAACTCAGATGCCCAATGTGGCAATCTCTTGTGCCAGCACCAAAGGAAAGAGTTAGCATCACAACCACTGTTTGAAACACTTCTATGCTTCCTCCACATTACTCCAAACCTTCATTTTGGTGGTGGTTCCAAGCCATCTATTCTTTCAGCTTGCTCTCTAATCACCCACTTCTGGTGCTGTGATGTTTTTCTCTGTAAGGCCTAAAGAGCTTGTATTTAACACTTAAAAGATTTTAATTTAAACATCAATGAGAGCTTGCTGTAAACTTCAGCCAGCCATAGTCTATATGCTATGCCCTGCAGTCCAGACCCCTGCCTTCCAAAAAGGATGACTTTCAGTCTCCACAGACACATCCCATCTCATTACATAGCAGCAATAGCTGCTCTACACTCACCATTATTCAGTGCCAGGAAGGGAGAGGAAACTCACACTAACAAGATTTCCAGGGGTGCTCCCACTAAAGGCAATGAAATCATTATGGATCCAGTGGGATACATTCTATACTCATGCTGCTGATGGCATGAGGCTTGGATGCACAAAAGGAGTTAAGCATTGTGACAAAACCCACTACCACTAATTCCTCCTCCTCCTCTGGCTGAGACATGGTCTAGTAAGTGATCTCTGAGTGTGCCTACTCAATTGGGCCCCGTATGTGACTTAGGTGGACAAACTCCTATCTTCCACCAGTTTGTGAATCACTCTGGGGCTTAGCCAGAAGATAGACTAGGAGATGCCTACAGAGAGGCAGCAGTGTGAATGCCCATAGGCAGAAACGTAGGCACCTAGGGAACTTTTACCCTGAAAATTTAGACGTCAAATGAGTTTAGACACTTACAGGGTTCAGCGGAAGTTGTATAGATAGGGTGACCAGTTGTCCCAATTGTATAGCGACAGTCCCTTTTTTGGGGCTTTTTTTTATATATGTTCCTCTCCCCCCCCCCCCCCCCCGGTCCCGTCCCGATTTTTCACACTTGCTGTCTGGTCACCCTATTTGTAGAGCGCAGTGGAAACAAAACTGGGACTTAAGTACCTAAACCCAGCACTTAGGCACCTAAATAACTTTGCGACTCTAGGTGCTTTGGTGAAGCTAGGCCTAAGTGCTATGTATATACATATCCAGATGTTTCTCTCCATTTCTACACTGGCCATGCCCCACCTTAAGCATTGCTTCTCCCAGTTATTCACCAAAGTCTCAAACACAAAGGAGCATCCTTGGCCAGTTCTAGTAAACAGCAGCAACATTATACATTCACACAGAGATAAACTGGAGCTGTAAGGCTCGGATTGGATCCAGAGTGGAATTTTCCCCAAACCGTGGAAGTATTTGCATTCATTTATTTGGATGAAGCTTATCTCAACTCTTAGATTCTCCAGAGGCAAAACTTTTTATTTCTGTAGCTTGTGATTTGTCCTATTGTACAAGATTAATGTTAATGGCAGAGGGATATTCAAGGCAATAAATAGCTTTTGCAGTTATCAGATGCCTTGATCAGCTTCGCTTTGGCATTTAATCAGCTGCAGAAGCTGTTTATTGCGTCATATACTTCTCGGCAGCAAACATTATATCTTAATTAATCTCTAAAAATGATTAAGGCTCTAGATGTAGTCTGGTTTTAGCACCACACAAAGAAGGGTTTTTTTTTTTTCCCCTTCATTTTGTTTTTCAGACAGTTATCAGCTGGTACAAACTCAATGGATAGGACAGGTAGCAGCTATTCAGTAGCATGGGATGTAACAAACTCCATCATCAATCATCCATATCTGAAAAAACCTGGAGCATGAATAGAAATCTCCCATCCAGAGAAAACTAGTTGGCAGCTAACACCCAATTTGGATTATATGTATTTAACTAGGAAGGTGAGTCCAATAGGCTAGTGGCTTTTAGTATTGAGTTTACTATTAAAAACTAATCAAGAAAAGGATGTTTGTATAATATCCTTGTGGCAACTACAGCAATTGCTTCCATAGAGAAGTAATATTGAGAAATGATTTAAAGTATTTTTAGTTTTTGTTTTTTTAAGGTAGTTTAATAATTGGAAATTAGGGGGCAATATCAGTACTATGTGATCAGTCAGCTCTCTGCAGAGCACAAGCAAATGTTCCATGGATTACAGTTTAGGACCCATGCTGTAGTGTGTGGTACAGAGTTTGCAGTTACTGGTGTATAACTTTGATACAGTACATGGTAATGCAAGAAAGGAGAGTTCTCTAAAGAGACTCTGGAAGAGATTTGTCCTATCAACAGTGAAAGCTAAAAAGCCTGATTCTAAAAACCAACACACACAAAAAAGTCACGTCTGTGAAATGGGAAAAGTGTAAGAAAACTAAAAAAAAAAAAAAAAGGTGTTCTCCCCCACCTTTTCCTAATTTTACTTTCCTCATCAAACTGCAAAAAGCTGATGGTTTGAAACTTGGAAAGATTTACACTAATGACACAGCTACTAGGGAATTTACATCTTGTATGGCAGGTGTTAATCAACAGGAACTTAAAGAGTCATTTCAGTGACTTTTTCTATGCATTGGTAGATGTCAGTAAAGACTGGCACAAACTGAAAGAAATTGTTTTTGAAAGACATATTGAAAACTCCAACCAATAATTACGTTTTCTAAAGTAGTCGGTGTTTGCTGTGATGCAGCTGGTGGCATTCTGCATTGTCTAAATGGTGTTTTCTGGGAATCTGAGTTTCTGGAACAGAAACAAAAATAAGTTGGACTAAATGCTGATGCTGCTAGAGTAAAACTTTGAAAGCCAGAAAGTCCAAACCACAATCTTCCAGAAAGAGGTGTAATGATGAGATTTGGCCATGTGCAAACACAGACACCACAGCCATCATCTAAAACTGCATTCACACAACATGGAGAGCAGAATGCTTAACCTGCAGTTCCAAAAATGTAGGCCTCTTCCCAGTGAACTAAAGTATCAACTCAGGCAGCTGATTACACAGGCAGGCCCGACACATTCCACAATACCTCAGCACCCATTGCTGTTTGCTGGTCACAACATTATATTTAACAACATTATTTTTTTTAGTGGGACTTCCCTGGTAGGGAATTAATATTTGAACAGTGATGCTTTATTTCTAATTCCAAACTCCAGCAAGGCTCAAAGTAAGATCAAGAAGGGACAGCTAAAGTCAGGAATGATTATATTCAACAACAGGAAAGAGGGAGCATAACAAAAATTCTACACTATGGCTAAAGAGCAGAAGAATTGGTCCAAGGTAGTCACTCCTTACTCTTCAGGCAGTCCAGGATCATTTGGCTCAGAAGACTATGACGGAGATGCACAGAGAGTAGTTAGTCAGCTAACTCCCATTGAAAGACAATAGGAATTGGGCACCTAACTGCCCATAGTGCCTTTGAAAATCTCCTCTTCATGGCTCTCCTATGGGAGTTGAAACAAGATCAACACAGTGAAATTGTTCCCCAAAATTACATCATTTGAATTTCTATCAAGCTTTTTTTTCAGGATAAGTCATGACTACCCCTGTTGTTTCAAAAAGATGACAGCGCTCTGTCTAGTGGGCCAAAGAAATGACAGAAGACTTCATTAGAGTTGCTTAGCCTTCAGTAAGACTGAAGCAAACCAGGCTTGGCAGCTGTTCTTATAAGAATAAAGCACACACAAAAAAAGCAGTCCGGGGGTCATAGTGGCACCCTTTAGAACGTAATTCATCAGAACATGCTCATAACAATGGAACATTTTGTTATCACTCACCCTTTAAATAGAGTGCTTGGACCAGAGAAATTTTGTGTGTGAGAACAGTCGAGCTATGACTGCATCATATTGACCCCAGAATTTGGCAAGATAATAATGAGTGATAACTAGTTGGAGAGCCTGCTGCAACATCGTAATGCATTTTGGGATCAAGGTTCTCCCCACCATGCCTTTCAGGCAAGAGGCCAAAGGTTCTCTTTCTGTATCTCACCAGTAATCCAGATCAGTTAATACAGTTCTGAGTGACATGTTGTGCATGAGGAAGACAAAAGGGATTGTATTTTTCATACTTTAAAAATTAAACATTTCTTCTGAGTAATCTCACCTCTGGAAATTGTACCAGACCGAGTAATGCATTGAGAATTATTGTGAGCTTGGACGCGTGAATGGTTCCTCTTGTCTGAGTTAGCCCAACTGTTGTGAGCCTGGATCTCTGAATCATTCCTTCTGTCTAAACCTATACAATTTGCAATCTAAGAGGGTTTACGTAGCACATATATATTGAATGGATATGGTCCAACCCAAATCTTACTCTCATTTGAAAACAATTATGTTATAGATGGCAAGTGTTTGGCTGTGTCTAAGCAGGGGCCTAAGCGTATGGGGTTTTATTTAAATGTTGCTATTTAATGTGTAGCAAACATTATAGTGAAGGCTTTGGAAGAATTGACCTTATAAAATCCCAGTGCTGATTGTGTAAAGAGAGAGCAAGGTAAGAGTAAAGTACTGCACCACAGATCATGTCTGTAATTTTTCTCCAGTGGAAAGTTCTCCTAATACAGACGTTGGTATGACGAGCTTATTTAGATGGAGGAAGTTGTGATGATGATCTGCAAGCGAGGCATCTTGGAATTTAATCTAGTAACAAAAGTTAAGCCACAATCCCAAAAATGCACAAATAACAAATCTAGTCATTATTTCCCCTCTACCCTCAAAACAGAGGGACTATATCTCAGTCATATCAGTTTGTCTCACTCACAGAAAGCACCATTCATGACACGTGTCCAAGTATTGACCGAATTGTGGTGTGTCAAAACAAATAAATCTTACCTGCAGCGAAGGCAGAGACAAAGACCATACTGGCCATTTAAAAAAAATGAGATGGCTTTGCTGGTAAGTAGGAAGAGGTACTGTGCTCCTGTGGAGATCTGCGGTTCTATTCCTGCCTCTACCCTGATATCCTGTATGATCCTGGGCAAATCACTTCACCGCTCTGTCCATTTGCTTCCCTTAAAAAACTCAGTCTGGTCTGTTTGGATTGTAAGCTCTTCAGGGCAGTGACGGTCTCATATACATGCAGTGTCTGGCATAATGGGGCCTCTAGACACTCCTGTAACACAAATAATAATATTGAGCAGCAAAAATGTGGTGATACTGACTCTGAAATGGAAGCCAGGACAAGGCCTGAGAGAGTTTCTTTAAAGGCGTTTTCCCATATCTGCTGCAAAATATTAAGTCAGAGAGAAAATACTGGAGATTGATGTAAATAGTATGAAGGCTTGAAATATTTTGCATAGGGGGACCCCTGCTGACCTTGAAGTAGCTTGGTTGAGAGTCTTATATCTGCATTTAACCCAAAATATTAGCTTTATTAATACTTATTTACATCTTAGCAGCACCCAATAATACTAGGCACTTTCTGAAATCAGAGAAAGAAACAATGGCTGCACTGAATAGCGTTCGGTTTCGTACTAGGTAAAACTATCTCCAGAGTGATAGAATATAAGACAACTGTCCTGGAAGAGATGGTATGATCATGCTCAGATTGTAAAGATCAAATCAAAATAGGCTTTACTTTAAAGGGTAATAAAAATTTCCCCTTCCCTGCTTTAATGTCAGCCCTGCCTCCTTTGGCAAAAGGGAGAAACCTGAGTACAAGCAGAATTTCCTTCCCAATAGTTCAGTACCAGTCTATGATTGAGGATACCTACAAGGGCACATTTATTTTGGGAGACCAATTTGGCCTTTCAGTTTCTGGAGAAAGTTAAAGGAACCAACAGCAAAATTGGTTTAACTAACTCTTGTGACTGATGTGCCCATTGTTTGCTGTAGAGGGGTGTTTAGAGACAGGATGGAAGGCTACAGTTTGCTTCATCTATATTCTTTGTACTATGGGCGTTTCAGTGGGAATTAGGTGCTTAAATACCTTTTAGGATCCATGCCTAGGTCATCTACAGAGGTAAATCTAAGGTTCTGAATAGCCATCTTCCATGCTACTTGATTGTGGTTGTCCCAAAGAATCATCACCTCGCTAGTTGCAGGAGTAAATATTTGCATTATGGATCTGCCCAAATGTCCCAGCCAGGATTGGTGTGGGAGCCCAGTATCCCCTCCACTTAAATGGGGGACCATCTACACTATGTAGAGGAAGTCCAGACTCTGGTTTCTGTTTTTACTGATTTTCAGGGAGCAGTTCCAAAGCTTGTTGAAGTCAAACAGAACATTTACATTTACTTCAGTGGGCTTAGGATCAAGTCCTGGGTGTTTATTTCTAACTAATTTGCTGGCTTCACTTAGACATTTTTCTGTAAGTTTATGTTTCAGTCATGCATGGATCATTCTGTTGTCAGTGAAATTCCCTGCGGAGCAGAGAGGCCTGCATCAATGGTTTCTCATATTTCTTTCTTGGTTTATGGAATCAGTCTCCTCAATTCATTTTTTGGGTAATATTGCCAAATTCTTTATCAGGTGATTGAAATAGAGAATTAATTAATGTTTTCACAGTGCTTTGCCCATTTAAAGTATTAAGTATACCATACCCATGGAGCTGGCAGCTTGTCCCATGACATGCACAATCCATCCTGCTCTTCTTTCTGGTTCCAACTCCCCTGCTCCCCTTCCAAATTCCACTTACTACTGGAGTTTGGAGTCATCCTTTCCCATTTTGATCTTTGTTGCTGCTCTACCTTTTCCCCATTCCTCCCTTTCAGTACTTTTCTCACCCATCCCCCTCCTTTGTAGCACTGTGTCCTGCTATGCTAGTGACAGCTCTTGGTAGTGTGGAATACTGCTAACACCACTAATCATTCTCCCCTTCAAGTTCATTTGCATGTGCCCCAGTGATTAAAATGAATCAGCAAATTAAGTTTTTGTACCAGTTCAGTGGGATCCCTAATGCTCCATATTGCTTTACTGTTCACTTACCTGTATCATCCATCCATATGAAATACAGTTATTAAATAACTATTAGATACCTAATTAACACAAAGCGACAAGGTTTTCCACTGTATCAGTTGTGCCATGTGTAACCTGAGTGTACAGTGCAGATGTCCACCATGTGGCCGTAAGAGTATGCCAGTGGCACTTCAGTGAATGGGCATCTACTATTCATAGGGCATTAAACACACTATCACCACTTTATCTTTTGAAAATACCACCAGCAACCCTTGTATGATGCCTGTCTTCTCATTGCCCAATCCTATTTTCAATTTCTTTTCAAGGACAAGCTACCTGTGAGACATTAATTCAGCACAATGCTTCACTAGCACAGCCTGTAAATGCCAGCAACAATTACAGCATTGACTGAATTGAAAATTGACTCAAACTTCTAGAGAAATAGAAAGGGGAGGAGCAGTAACTGGTTTAAGGCATATGCTGTTGTAAAATTATGGCCTTCAACCTCACGTGAGCAGTGAGAATAATTCTGGTAATATGACCAGTTCCGTACATTCTGTATAGCACTACTATGTGCGTGCTGGCTAGGTAAAGCTCTGGCTATCCACAGGGGCTAATGAGAGAATGAGAACATTTACAAGAAAATAAATGCACTGAGGGATTCTGTGACATATAACCCAAAAGAGAAGAGCTCAGATAAGTGGATATCTTTTGGGGAGAGTTTTGGTCAATTCATGACTATTTGAAAGTCTTTTTTGGAAGCCTGAAACAAAGTTATAATTTTCAAATAAAACAAAAAACAGCTGATCAGGGGGAGACATAATAAAACTTTGCCAGGTCTTACAAGTCCAGCTTTTTTCTCTGGAGTAAAAAAGGATGTAATCTGCATCTTACCACAGGTCCATCTAAAGCAGTATGCCAAAGCCAGAGGGTCAAACACCAAGGCTACTCTCTGTTTATATAACTGAGTCATGGACTGTAAATAGTGTTAACCAATTTTAGGGGTCTAGTGGGTTGTTTACATTGGGGGGTGGGAGGTTGGGAACTGATGATGGAATCAGGCGTTTCTTTGATGCAATCCTGTTTGTTCACAAAATGAACACAGTAGGAATCAAACAGCAAGAGACCGGGTTTTTTGCTCACCCTCCCAAGTCTTTTTCAGCCTGCACTTTACCCTAAAGGTCTGTCGAGCTTCTTTTTCCTAAGTGTTCCTCTACCAAGGCTTCTCTGGCTTTTTTGCTCCTTCTCCGTGTCCTTCTGTGTGTTTCTGCTGCTTTGTTCTCTCTCACACACACTGAGGCACGCAGCTCCACCAGTTGATGCCTCAACCCCTGTCTTTGCTATGTCAGTCTCAACAGGAGCCCATTGGCTCAGCTTCTACTAAAGCCATGCCATGTGACTTTGTTTTGGGTGGTGTTCCTATTATTTCAGCTGTCTGGTTCCATAAAGGAGCTTAACTGTTTCTCACAATGATCCTAAATGAAGGAAGACAGTTAGGCTCACCAGCTTCAATGAAGTTTCACCCAACCGTCCAGCATAACAAAACTATCTGTGAGCAGGGGGTTGGACTAGATGACCTCCTGAGGTCTCTTCCAACCCTAATCTTCTATGATTCTATGATACTCATGTGAACTCGGGACCAATCATTGTGCCCTCTGCAACTGACTGTCATTGCCCAAGTCTTCAGCTCAGGGAGTTCTGCCGATGCAAGCTCTGATCCAACTTATTTTGGACTATCTCTTATCACTGAAAGAGCAAGGCCTAGCCCTTTCCTCTCTAAAGGTCCACCTAGGGGCCATTTCAGCATTCCACCCAAAGGTTGACACTAAGTAGGTATTTTCACATGAAATGGTAATTCATTTTCTCAAAGGTCTGGAGAGAGCATTTCCACAGATAAGAGAACCCCTCATGCCATGGGACTTGAACCTTGTCCTCCTGAAACTGACAGGGGCACCCTTTGAGCCACTGATGACGTGCTCTCTGCTGCACCCTTTGTGTAAGAAAGCCTTCTTGGTGGCAATTACTTCGGCCAGGAGGGTTTCGGAGATTCAAGCGGCAGAGCCCCACATATACAGTTTTCTTTAAGGACAAACTACAGCTTCAGCGGCACCCAAAGTACCTTCCGAAGGTTGTGTCCCAATTCCATTACAACTAACCTATCTGTCTGCTAGTCTTTTAACCTAAGCCTCATGCAAATAGGGAAGAACAACGCCTACATTCCTTGGATGTCAGACGTGCTCTGGCTTTTTATATTGAAAGGACCAAATTGTTTCGTAGGTCACCACAAAACTTCATGGCGATTGCTGACAGGAGGAAAGGGCTTTTGGTCTCTGCCCAGGAGATCTCGTCTTGGCTCACATCCTCCATACAGATGTGCTATGACCTCGCGGGCATTCCCCCTCCATCAACCTTAACGGTCCACTCCACGAGGTCCCAAGCCTCCTCGGCGGCCTTCCTAGCGCAGGTCCCAAGCCAGGACATATGCAGATCAGCGACCTGGTCCTTGGTGGTACACACTTTTTCGACACACTATGCTATCATGCAACAGGCTAGAGCCAACGCCCACTTTGGGTGAGCAGTTCTACAGTTGGCTTATCCTTAATCTTCGAGTCCACCTCCAAATCTGCTTGCTAGTCACCTAAACTGGAATAGACATGTGCAAGCACTCAAAGAAGAAAAAGCAGTTACCTAACTTTCTGTAACTGTTGTTCATTGAAATGTATTGCACAAGTCCATTCCAAGACCCGCCCACTGGCCCTTCTCTCGGAGAGGTTGGTAAGAAGAAACTGAGGCGCGCGGGCTCGGCGGAGGCCCTTTATATCAACACTATGAGAGCGCGGCACCAGGGAGCACCAGAGCCGAGCCAACGGATGCTCACTCGGGGAAAAATCTTCAACAGCTGTGCTCCGGGCACTCGCACACCTAAATCGGAATGGACATGTGCAACACATCTTGAAGAACAACAGTTACAGAAAGATAGGTAACTGTTTTATTTGAAGACACTGACTGCTGTGTGTTAGCAGAATATCACAATTTGACAGGGCCACCCAGAGGATTCAGGGGGCCTAGGGCAAAGCAATTTAGGGGGCCCCTTCCATAAAAAAAAGTTGCAATACTATAGAATACTATATTCTCGTGGGGGCCCCTGTGGGGCCCAGGGCAAATTGCCCCACTTGCCCCCCTCCATCCCCCCGGGTGGCCCTGCAATTTGAAATTGAATTTAAATAGATACTGTGGATTGTCATTACATGATTAGAGTGAGTGCCCTATTTTACACTATTTGTAGTATAATGAATTGGAGTAAGATTGTTTTAAATGCTGCTCTCTCTAACTACGGAAAATGAAAGGTGCATCTCATGAGTTTATAATTGATCAGTGAACAAATTTTTAAATACAACACAACACCATCATCTTTTCATATTGCCACAAATGAACAGTAAAGCCCCAATTCAACATGTTACTTAAATTCATGCCTACCTTTAAACCTGGGAATAATCCCATCTGGATAGGCCTGGATTTAAGTACTTTGCTGAATTGGGTCTTAATTGGTTTCAGCTCCTTTAATTGTTCAGGGTTTAGGTTCTGAATGTTTTTTCTCTCCATAGTCAATAAACAGTACAGTTTCTTCTTCTAGCATTTGCAGCACGTGTTGAGCCACCCAACAGCAGTTTTATCAGCACAACGAAGGGTCCTAAGGCCACCATGAAATCTAGTCAGTTGACACTCATCAACAACATGCGCCATTGACTGATGGAGGCTGCAATGACAAAGTGGGTCTTTGCACAGACCCCGTGTGTAGAGGTTGGCTGTGCATATTGCTTGGCCAGTTCGGAACCTGTTCAGCAGAGTACAAAGGTGACATGGCAGGTCAAATCTAGGTTGTCAAATGGTCGGATCAGCGACAAGAAAACCATTTCAAACATCTTTAGCCGACCACTCATTGCACCATGGGATTGGTGCTGAAAGATTCCAATCTGGCAGTTGAAACCACAGTGGACACTTCAATGTAAGTCCTGCTCTGGGGGGACTGAAAATCTCCATGTACAGAGGGACACCTGGACTGGCATGTAGTTTTTCCACCAGTCTGTCTGTAGACTGTCTGTGACGAATGTATGTAGGGGCTATTTTGCTCAGAACTGGTTGCCATGGGCTAGGAGTGGGACACAAGGTGCCTGTGATGATACACAGAGTGAAGTTCAATTCAATGACAACCAATTTAGTGCGAGGCGAATGACACCATGCAGGGGCACACTATTCTGCTGTGGAATAGCAAAGCACCAGATCTGATGTGCAAAGTGTCTGTGCACCTGTGCCCCATGTCGAACAGGCTAATTTGCTGATTAGATTATTCCTGGTCCTAACTTTGGCAGCAGTCTTTTTTAGATAGTCGTGGAAAATCAACGAGCGGTCCAGTGTGACACCAAGGTAGACCGGTTTTGCCTCATGTTTCAGTTTTCCATTGAGGAAGACATCTAACTCACGTTTAAGCACTTGCATTGTGAAGGTGAAAGACGCTCAAAACTGTCTTAGTCATACTTGGTTGGATGCACCAACTGCTACAGTAGGCTGCCATCTTGGCTAGATCAGTGTTCCAGATGTTCTCCAATTCGGTGAAAGAACATGACTGGATACCACAGCAGATATAATCAGCATAGATAAACTTGCATGACTGAGTCAGTGGCAGGTCATTTGAACAGACTGAACAGAGTGGGTGCAAGCACGGTGCCTTGAGATTAGCTGTTGGATTGTCTTTGCCATGCGGGTGTTCTGTCCCCTCTATTTACCCGAAAAAGCCTGTCACAAAGTGGAAGCTCAGTAATGTCCATCACCTATGCTGGGAGAGTTCTTGACAGTTTTACCAGTGTGCCATACACTAGAGTACAGTGTAACTGCATCACACTTTTATAATATTGATGAAACCTAAAACAACTTCAGATTGCTTCACTCTACCAGAGCAATACAGCAAATACACTTGCAGCACTTATTGGGTGGATTTGCACCCCCCTTCTGAACAGAAAAGGGAAGTGAACAAGTTCCATACTGCTATATTCAGAAACTGAATAACAATTTTTTGAATCCTTATATTACCATTTTTCCATAAAAGAGGAGATCAGAAATGAACAGACCTAGAAAAATGGTGTCTGTGACAAAATGTCACATACAGCAAATAAATGAGTCTAGTAAAACAACAAAGGCCAAGTTTATTAAAAGGTGTCTGCTAAATTGAAGAGTCATCTCAAATAGTTTGCAGAGCATAAGGTGGGGGGAGTATATAATGAAGGACAGGAAAAAAGATTTTAGATCATTTAAACAACTATGTGCAATTGATTGCAGACACGTGTGCAGTAATAAAGGGTGAACAATAAAGGGAGGTTAATATATTCCAAGGGCAGAAAGGACCACTCTGATCATCTAGTCTGACCTTCAGTGTAACACTAGCCATAGAACTTCCCCAAAATAATTCCTTTTGAACCAGAGCATATGTTTTAAAAACAATCCAAACTTGATTTAAAAATTGCCAGTGATGGAGAATCTACCACAACCCATGGTAAATTGTTTCATTGGTTAACCACCCTCACTATTAAAAATTGACACTTTATTTCCTTAATTATGCCTTATTGTCTAGCTTTAACTTCCAGACATTGAATCTTGTTATTGCTTTGTCTGATATATTGGAGAGCCCATTGTCAATATTTGTTCCCAATGTACGTATTTATAGTCTGTGATCTTGACTTTAGTAAATCTTTTGCTATTGTCTCGCATGACCTTCTCATAAACAAACTAGGGAAATGCAACCTAGTTGGAGCTACTATAAGGTGGGTGCATAACTGGTTGGAAAACCATTCCCAGAGAGTAGTTATCAGTGGTTCACAGTCATGCTGGACAGGCATAACGAGTGGGGTCCCACAGGAATCAGTTCTGGGTCTGGCTCTGTTCAAAATCTTCATCAATGATTTAGATAATGGCATAGAGAGTACACTTATAAAGTTTGTGGACGATACCAAGCAGGAAGGAGTTGCAAGTGCTTTGGAGGATAGGATAGGATTATAATTCAAAATGAGCTGGACAAACTGGAGAAATGGTCTGAAGTAAATAGCATGAAATTCAATAAGGACAAATGCAAAGTACTCCATTTAGGAAGGAACATTCAGTTGCACACATACAAAATGGGAAATGACTGCCTAGGAAGGAGTACTGTGGAAAGGGATCTGGGGGTCATAGTGGTCCACAAGCTAAATACGAGTCGACAATGTAACACTGTTGCAAAAAAAGCAAACATCATTCTGGGACATATTAGCAGGAGTGCTGTGAGCAAGACACAAAAAGTAATTCTTCCGCTCTACTCTGCGCTGATTAGGCCTCAACTGGAGTATCGTGTCCAGTTCTGGACGCCACATTTCAGGAATGATATGGACAAATTAGAGAAAGTCCAGAGAAGAGCAACAAAAAGTATTAAAGGTCTAGAAAACATGACCTATGAGGGAAGATTGAAAAAAAAAAAAAGGGGTTGTTTAGTCTGGAAAAGAGAAGACTGGGGTGGGACATAACAGTTTTCAAGTACATAAAAGGTTGTTACAAGGAGGAGGGAGAAAAATTGTTCTTAACCTCTGAGGATAGGACAAGAAGCAATGGGCTTAAATTGCAGCCAGGGGCAGCTCCAGGTTCCAGCGCACCAAGCGCGTGCCTGGGGCAGCAAGTCGCCAGGGGTGGCCTGCCGCTCGCTGTGAGGGCAGCAGTCAGGCAGCCTTCGGCAGCATGCCTGCGGGAGGTCCACTGGTCCCGCGGTTTCGGCGGCAATTCAGCGGCGGGTACGCCGAAGCCACAGGACTGGCAGACCTCCCACAGGCATGCCGCCGAATCCGCGTTACCAACGGACCTCCTGCAGGCGCACCGCCAAAAGTCGCCTGACTGCCGTGCTAGGGGTGGCAAAGTACATAGAGCCACCCCTGATTGCAGCAAGGGAGGTTTAGGTTGGACATTAGGAAAAACTTCCTAACTGTCAGAGTGGTTAAGTACTGGAATAAACTGCCTAGGGAGGTTGTGGAATCTCCATCGTTGGAGATTTTTAAGTGCAGGTTAGACAAACACCTATCAGGGATGGTCTAGATAATACTTAGTCTTGCCATGAGTGCAGGGGACTGGGCTAGATGACCTCTCAAAGTCCCTTCCAGTCCTATGATTCTAAGTCACCCCTAAACTTTCTCTTTGGTAAGCTAAATAGATCACTATAAGATATGTTTTCAAACCCTTTAATCATTTTTATGGCTCTTCTCTTCTCTGGACTCCCCCATTTGTGCATCCAAAGATCTTATTAACCCTTTTGGCCATAGCATCGCAGTGGCAGCTAATGTTCAGCTGATTATCCATCATGACCTCCACATCTTTTTCAGAGTTAATGCTTCCCAGTATAGAGTCCTACATCCTATAACTATGTCCTACATTCTTTCTTCCTATATTTACGTTTAGCCCTATTCAAATTCATATTGTCTCCTTGTGCCAGGTTACTAAGCAGTCCGGATCACTCTGCATCAGTGACCTGTCCTCTTCATTATTTACCACTCCCCCAATTTGTGTGTCATGTGCAAACTTTAGAAGAGTTGATTTTATGTTTTCTTTCCCCTCACTATATTAAATAGTGTAAGGCTTAGAACTGATCCTTGCTTGCTCTAACTAGAAAACACCCAAGATGATTATTCCCCATTTACAATTATATTTTGAGACCTATAAATTAGCCAGTTTTTAATGTGTGCCATGTTAATTTTACCTCACTCACCTTCTCTCTCGAATATCCAAGGAACAACACAGCTACCACAACACTGCATACAACATATGTTAATTTTGTATCATTCTAGTTTTTGTATCAAAATGTTGTGCAGTACCAACTCAAACACTCTATAGAACTCTAAGTATATTACCTCAACAGTATTACCTTTAACAACCAAACTTGTAATTTCATAAAAAACAAATCCAGTTAGTTTGACAGGATTTTACATAAACCAATGTTGATTGTCATTAATTATATTGAATACTTGTAAGTTAAATTAAATTTATTCACTATTATTTCTGTCTTTCTTTTAGAAGGCCCCGGCCTTCTAAAAATGGATTTCCCCTTTTCTGCACCCCAGATTAGCTGAATAAGGGAGTCTCTCACATTTTCCAAGCAGAGATTGTTGGACTTTATTACTCACCTATCACTATGTTGGGATATGTCCCTGCATAGGCCTCCTCCTCCTCCCTCACAGTAGCTGAACTAACTTATAGATATGAGGGGGACCAAGCCTGCAGTATTCCCCTTTCTCATCCACTCTGTGCTGATAACCACCCGCCATCCACCCTTGAAAATTAAAGGTTACTGCAGCCACAGCTCCCAGCTTTTGCCAGACCAAGGAGCAAAAGTGCTCAGGGCAGTAATGGACCCAAGTCTTCTGCAAGGCCATGATTTGCATTATTTACAAGGGAAGTGGATCAAATCATAGCCAGCTCCTGTTTGTTAAAATACATTAACTCCTTCCTGTTTTCACAGTTGGCTCTGCCTGTTCGAGTGTTAGGACACAAGGCTGCCCTTTACCAGGATTCCCCGAGATGCCTAATTCACACAGATGCAGAGAGGCTTTTCCAAACTATGGGCTAAATCTGTCACTTAGTATTAACTCACTGGAAAAGAAAAACTACATCAAACCCTTAGTGTCCCCTTCATTGAAGTTCCTGACACATACTTCCCTTGTGTGGAGGGAGAAGCAATCCCATGGAGCAGCACTCATCTTCGGGACTTAGAAGGAAACTTCCCCTATGGCAGGTTATTGCATAATTGTCAGCTATGGAATTTCTTCCACCTTCTTCTGAAGCAGATGGTGCCTGTCTGAGACAGGACAGTGGACTAGATGCACCATGGCTCTAATCCAGTAAGGCAGTTCCTGTGCTCATCCAGAATAGGCAGGGCCTTGCATTCTCATGGAGCCAGAGAAGCTAAAGGCAATTTTAGCTCAAATGTGGTCAATCTCAGGCTTCCAGCAATACTTACCCCTCATTGCCCAAGGTACCCTTCCTGCTACTTCCACGGCCAGTTCTACTGTGATACTGAAGTTGAACCTCTTCTCCATGGCTCCACACCACTAGCTCCTGTTTCCCCTTCAGGAAGCAGCAGAAGCCATAGCCCAGACATTAATGGTGCTGTCAGCAGTAGCAGGTGGCTTTCCTGCCAAAAAGATCTCCATAGAGGGGCTGGCAGGAGGAAGGGGAGAGCATCACAGGAGATCCCCTTTGCTTCTTCAATTTCTCTCAAGTGTCTCCTTTGCCCTCCTCTACAGCATAGAATAAAGGGGAACATTTAGCTCAGTGATTTTTTGAAGTCCAGGAAGTATAGCTCACGATTATCCTTTCCTTCCTGCAGCCACGGAATCCTGTAAAATCTCCGGGGCAAATGTTAATACATTCTTAGTTTTTTGTAAGGACCATAATACAAGAACAAAAAACATAGCAAAACAGAAATTTAACCTGAGAAGCCATTTGGGCTTGGGTCAGGATTTGGGCAAAGATTCAGCCTGTGTATTTGATATGAACTATTCACTCATTGCTAATGCTATATCTGGTGCTTCCCTCTTTAGTTGTGCTGTACTGACAGGAGACCAGCAACCGTTTACTAGCTCCACATCAGCTCCTGCAGCATTTTAATTGCAGCTTAATTCCCCTTTGAAAAGGACTAACACAACTGATCCTGTCAAGTGTGAAGAGTTCATAGGGAAGACAAGTGGCGAGGTCAATACATAATTAGGAAATTGAGTCAAAAGAAATGGTTATTTACTGTAACTGTGGTTCTTTGAGATGTGATGAGGATGTGCATTCCACTTAGGTGTGTGCAGGTCCAGCGCACCGGAGCCAGAAAACCTGTGGAGATCAAGAATAGGTCTCACCCCTCCTTTGGATTTGGGAATCAGAAAGTACCAGGAATAAAAACCTTGACTTCAGTGCTCTGGAGGAACCTCCTCCACTGCTCCCAAAGCTTGTACAGACCAGACATGAGCAATATCTCATGAGAGGGGTCCCTGAAGAGGGATGAGGGAGGGTGGAGCGGAACTGGATAGCATAGCCCACTTTGACAGTGCTTACGAACCGGCTGTAGTGGAGCCCCAAACATTGTGAAAGGGAGCCAACCTGTCCCCGAACAGAGGAGACGGGGTGATAGACGTCACAAGTGGAATGCTGCTCTGAACAAACAAGTCAAAATGGGCACTTCGGGGGCAGTGGCTGAACCCAGAACCTGAACACCTCTGCCTTTGGGACCTATGCCCCTTTCTGGAATTGTCCCGCTACTTCAGGAGAGGGAAATACTACCCAAAAAGGTGGTGTGGGAGCTACTACTACTGCTGCACTTGCTGACTGCCATAATGGTGCCTTTGCACTACCAGCATATATCTCCCCAAGAATTCTAAGGTAGCCCTAGAATCCTTAAAGGAGTGCAAAGTTTTGTCTGAAAAGAGCACTTTATCATCAAAGGGCATTTCCTCTATAGCCTGCTCCCTGCTGCATGTCGGGAGCAATGCCTGAATGCAGCCAGGATACCCTTCTCATAGTCACCGCTGATGCCATCACTCTGGCCGACGTGTCTGTCATGTCTAGCACAGACTGTAGCAATGTCTTGGCCACCAAGAAGCCTTCAGTAGTAAATGCCTGGAATTCCTCCCTGGAGGTTTCAGGCACCTGGTTTTCATAGCCATCCAAGTCACAAATCATATTTGGACAGCAGCACCTGCTGGTTTGCAATCCACATTTGCAAGTCCTTCCTCTTAGAGTTTTGTCCTTAGGAGTGGACTTAAATCTGCCCTGCTGAGCTCTCTTGTTCACTGCAGTTACAACAAGGGAATTAGGAGCAAGGAGGGAGTAAAAATCCTCAAATCCCTACATTGATACAAGTAGAGTTTCTCTAAATGCTTTGCAGTAGGCAACACCAAAGCTGGCATTCTCCAAAGAATCTTTGCAGGCTGCAGGAGTGCATCATTAATGGGGAGGGCCACTCTCCCTGGCGCAGACAGCTACAGAACGTCTAGCAACTGATGGGTATTTTCCTGCAGGAACTCCATTTGGATGCCCAGGGAAGCAGCCACGTGCTGCAAAAGGTCCTGCTAGCCCTTGAAGTCCTCAGGCACTGAGGGGGAGGAAGAGCCAGGCACCGCTGAATCGTGCAGGGTATGCAGTCACCACAACCATACTGTTCAATTCCAGAGGCTCCGCAAGGGGAAGGTCAACTGGTTGCAGAGTTTGCCGTGCATTGACAGCCTCACCCACCAACATGCCTGATGATCTCACCTTGGTTGGGGTAAGATAAGGAGAAATGACCTCCGCCATGGAGGAGCATCGACGAATTACATGGGGGTCACTGAGCATAAGGGTAGGGCATTGTTGGCCAGTGGGTGTCAGGCTAGGGGCCCATCTGACCTGTGTGAAGTACCCGTGTTGCTCCATGAACAGCACCTGATGTGGGCCAGTTGATGGAGAGCAGGAGGATCCCGATCTGCATGCTATGGAGTCTTGGGTCTCTGGGGATAAAGGAGGTGCCAGACCCAGGATGCAAGCAACCAGTCCAACTCATCTGTCGTCCGGGGGGAGGAGATGCCGAAGGTGAAAACGGTACTGAAGTCAGCAACAGTGCCAATGCAGCCAAAGTAGACGGTGGGGAATGTCTCCAAGGCAATATCAGTTGCGTGAAGTTCACTAGTGCCGAGGAGGTCCCCTGTGCTGAGCCAGGCACCAGCTTCACTCCTGCAGTGTGTGGCAGGGGAATATTGAGATGCAGTGCCAACAGACCCAAAGGTTCAGCAGACAGAGCCAGCAAGTTGTGGCTGCCATAGTCCTGGCAAAGTCTTGGAGCAAGCGAGCGCTCAGGACAGAAAGATGGAGGATGCTCACCACCGCTCAATATGCTACTGGTGTGGAAACAGTTGGTGCTGGCATCATTGTTGTCTATTCCGGCCTCAACAGACACCTCAGGGCCAGAACTGGAGTCAGCACTACAGGGTCTCGTATCCCTACACGGTACCAGAGAGCGATTGGAAGGACCTTCCCCATCCCACGTGCCAGCAGTAATGCTCTGCAGATCCATCCTTCCTAGTGGAGGAAGAAGTCTCCACAAGGCCTGGAGTGGTCTTGGTTGGACTTGAGACCTTTTTTTGGTGCACTCAATGGAGAGCGGCTTTTCGGGAGAGCATGAGATGGTACCACTCACGGAGCCTGAGGGTGACTTCAAATCTGACACAGGCCTTGGTGCCGAAACAGACCTCCTGGCCTGCTCCAGGTGAGTGTCTCTAGCGATCTTAGTCCATTTTGTGAACAATTTACAAATTGAACACTGTTCTTTGACATGAGCCTCACCCAACCAAAGCAAGTACCTCATGTGGGGAGCATTGTTGGGGATCCCCATCATGATGGACAATGTTTGAACCCCGGTGATGCCCTCACCAGAGAAAAAATTAACTAAGCTAATTAACACGAACTTGAAGAAGGAGAGGAATTGTGAGGTTAAGAACCACACAGAGCTCCAACTCCAGCCATGGGCAGTAAGAAGGAACTGAGAGGAGATCGGCGCTGCCTCATAGCCAGGGGACTGCCCTCTATGGGTACTGCTAGGCAAAAAACTTTGGCCCTGGTGAGCTGGCGCACCTATATGTAAGTGGAATACACAGCTGCATCTGCTTAAAGAAGGAGATAGGCTTCTCAGGATTGCTCAATGGCAGTAGCTACAGCTTATAATATGCAACTTAATTATTAGAGCTCACTTATGCAAGCAAAGGCAGTTTCATGAGCTAGATGGAAAGCTACTGTAACTACACCTCTAAATTCTAGCCAAAATGAGGATACAAGAGCTTGGGGATTGAATAGGAGCATTTAAAAGATCAAAGAAAAAGTGTTACAGTCTTGTCCTGCTCCAATTGTTCCTTTTGTTCTCAGTGGAAAGACCAGGGTGACCCATCTAATCTCATGCATCATTTAAAAAGGTGAAACCAGTCCTTTATGATGGCTCAGAAAACTATTAGCAAAAGGCTTAACTACAGGAGCGATTTCCCCCCACTTTTGATACAGTCCATCATGCTACACACTATACCTTGGATCCCAGCCTAATAGGATGGGGATAGGGTGTGAGGCATTTTTGTCACATCACAGACAAGTGGTCTGACAGATTTATAGGATTCAACATATCCAAGCATTTCCTTTTCCTTCTGGTTTTTCAAGACAGTTTAACTTCACTAGGGATTAGTTTTCTGCAACCTTTAATGCGACAATGAATTAGACACACATTTACTGAGTTATATAATGGGCATATAGATTTACCTATTCAGAAAAATCAGTTTATAGCGCCTCACTTTAACTAGCAAAAAGTGGTTTATTTGGCCGGGAACTGCAGCCAGTAGGAGCTGCAGGGGCGGTGCCTGCAAGCAGGTGCAGCACACAGAGCCCCCTGACTCCTCTGCTTAGGAGATGCAGGGACATGCCGGCTGCTTCCAGGGAATCCCCCTCCCTGAGTTAAGCATCGCCTCAAACCCCCACTCCCTGACCCAGCCCTGAGACTCCTCCCATACCCAAACTGCTGCTGCTGGCCCAGGGGCTGCCCGAGTGTTCAGGCAGCCCCCAAGCCAGCTACACTAGCCACTGCAAAAGTCATGGAGGTCACAGAAAGTTACAGAATCTGTGACTTCCGTGACAGACATGCAGCCTTACTTATGAGTGGTGGTGCAGTGCTTTCATTATTCAGCAGAGAGGTCTGGAAAATTCCTTCCTCAATGCTCATTCCTGGCTCTAAATGTTCTAGAACACCTCAGCTATGCACTGATGTATTTTTCTCCTTTTTATAGATTTTCTGCAGTTTGTTTGTATTATCATTTCCTAAATACATTACCTCATACAGTGCATACTTTCTTCTGCACTTCGAGTCCCTGCTGTGGTTTCCGGTCTCCGACAGGGCTTTCTCCAGCAAATCACTAGTATGTATTCCTACTTCTAATGTAGTCAAGTATCACTGCATTTGCTTACTGCAGCAGCATAAGCAGCTAATTATAAAAGCTGTGAAAAAGACATTAAGCCACATTAATCCCATTAATTCCAAAGGGTTTAAATAGGTTCCAAGGCACATAGTTCCCTTCTGCACAGCAAAGATCTAGAAAAAGCAAAGCTCTTAATTTGCTTTTGGCCCTTTAAGACATCCGGGATTCTCTGATTCCTAGCTTGTTCCAGCTCCAGCCAGGATTTACAGAGGACAGAAAAAAAATGTAAGAATGGACCCTCTGTACAATTCTCGCTCTCTCCCACACACAAAAATTCCCTCCAACTTTTATTGCTCCCTTCCCAATCTTTTTATTTTTAAACCACCTTGTTTGTTTCTTTTACAATATGTATAAAGTGCTCTTAATTCTCTTATCTGGGGAGGTTAGTGAGGCAGGAGGAGTCCCACAAGTAACTGAATCATGTTGTGAAGTCCCTAGCGTCCAAGCAGTTGTGCACACTTTTCCCTTCGGTACTGTAATTGTTAATTTGTGAAAGTCTTAAACACAGTTAAACAAAGTAGGTCATTGATCAGAGAGCAGTGGGTTAGGCAGCTCCTAAATAGAATGAATTTAGATAAACTGTTTTATGGCTGTGTAAATAAAAGTAACCAAAGTAGGCTTAAAAGTCTGACTAAATCTAAAGCAACAGGGAAGTCAGTTACTAGAGTGAAAAGCTGGGCTGACGTTCCAGGTGAAATGCTGGCCCTGTTGTAGTCAATTGGAATTTTGTCATTGATTTAAATGGAGCATCTCCATCCTTTAGTCATTGTTTTGTGCTTAAGTATTACACATATTTCTAACTAGTAAGTGATCTTACATGCCATGTGTATAGGTTGTCAACTTGGTAATATTTAAAAACTGGACACTCCACCAGGAGCCTCTCTTGCCCTGCCTCTTTCCCCTGAGGCCCCAATCTCTGCTCCACCTCTTCCCCCAAAGCCCCGCCCCTGTCCACTGCTCTTCCCTCTTCCCCAGCCCCTGTCCACTCCTCTTCCCTCCTCCCCTCTGTTGCTTGCTTCTTTTCCCCTCACCCCCCTGCCCTGGGTCAGGAGGGACTTGCCAGCAGAGCCAGAGATGGGAACTGTAGCCATCTGACACAGGTAGGAGGCAGCCCCAGCTGAGGAGGTGCTGGCATGGGTGATGACCCGATGCCTCCCCACCTCCCCCACCCTCAGTAACTGGACATTGAGTGTCCGGTCAGTAGATCTGACTGGACACTGGTCCCCTTTTTGACCAGACTTTCCAGCCAAAAACCAGGCACCTGGCCGCCCTACATGTGTACCATGTATATGGGGATTTTACATATGGATATTTCTACTGTATGTTGTCCAGAGGAACTTACTTGCATCTTTGGTCATATATTATTAATCTATAGCTGCTCTACAGTCTTATTTCATAAGGGATTAAATACTTTGGATTTCCTTTGTGCACATAACCTCAGAAGAAAATTTAGCACAGCAAACAACAAAATTAAGTGGTACAAACAGACAAGTTTGACAATAAAATTGTTCAGTTTTGAGCTACCAAAGGATTGAGTAGTAGAGATTTAAAAAAATTCTAAAATTAAGACACACCATTTTGATAGTGTCTTTAAAAATACAACGAAGATTAAATTGTCAAAACATTGCCCATTAAGTCATCTTCAGGAGTAAATTGCATCTCGAATTAACTTCAGATTTTCCATTTCAAATAATTGCTGTAGAGGACTCCCTAGCACAGAGTGTCATTGTTTGCTCACTAATACCCCAAATTCAACCCTATTTTTAGCCTGAAATTTAGGTAACTATTTTCTTTTAGGTATACAGCTGTTTGCTGCAATATGTACTGCACAATAGGAAGGATTAGTTCGTTTCTAAACCCAGTTTTAGCCGCCTTAGAATTTCCTAAATGTTTTTGCTTGGAGTCAGATCATTCATATACCTTTCTGTTATTTGATAGAATTAGATAAAGGACTTCCCATAACTTCATAAAACCGTAAAACAAAGATCCTGGAGGAAAGATGAGATTATGGGTTTGTACCTTAGCTATGAGTTCTTGGCTGTATTTGGCTGAATTACCTTACTGGGCAATTGCAAATTGCAGTT
Organism: Trachemys scripta elegans; assembly: GCF_013100865.1. Classification (NCBI taxonomy): domain Eukaryota; kingdom Metazoa; phylum Chordata; order Testudines; family Emydidae; genus Trachemys; species Trachemys scripta. The sequence continues at coordinate 95,711,109 of NC_048304.1, read as the reverse complement.
TTCCGGTGACTTGCTAACCCTTTACAAGCTAAAATCTCTGAAGCTCTTGTCCACACTGTGCATGCTGCAGCCCAGGGTTGAGCAGGACTTTACCTGCATTTGTAGCTCTGGACTGCCCCAGGCCATCTGAGGTCCTGGCACCAGAACAGAGGAGGGAGGCGCTCTCTCTTGTGCTCTCAGTGACCCACTCCTGCTGGGCCCAGGCAGTCTGGAGGAGGAAGCTGCCTGATACAAATACAGAGAGGACAGAAGCAGGGCAAGTGGAGTAGATCAGGACAAGAAGCTGGGCGTGTGCCTGGGACTGTTGGTAGCAGGCTGGAGAAAAATGGGAGGCAGTAGGTGTCGGGTGGAGAGAAGAAGAGATGAACCCCTAGAGCTGACTCCAAAACTTGGGAAAGGGAAGAAGAGAACCCCCCCTGAAGCTGTCCCCACACTTGGGATTGTAAAGAATCTCTGGGACTGCAGGAGCAGTGGTGTGCTGAAGGGCAAATTTGGGAGTGATGGGAAGAGTGAATTAGAATTTTTGGCAAAAGCTGGAAGCTTTGTACCATCTGGCAGTCAGCAAGAGCTTCTGCAGCTAGGGGCTAGAATCCCATTTCTTTATTAAATTGGGAGAGTTGGCAACATTAATCGTCTTTCACACTGTGGAGGAGGGGCAGGAAAAGTTCAGATTTCAAAGACAAACACTATACTCTTCAAAAATCTCATGCCTTTTTGGGACTAGTCTGCCGATTTTTGAACTTTTAGTGTCGGCAATGCTGGGTAAGAGACAGTCATTTGAGAAAAGATGCAAGCTGTTCATGGGTGACAAGCAGAACAGTCCGTGGCAGGAAGGGATGGTTTCAGACTGGCTATGTGCTCAGTTTCAACGTGCGACATGAGTGGCATTTCCATTTAAAACCTAAACAAGATACAAAAAGATAACAGTAGTCCCTCCTTGTGCCTACCTGCCCAGTCCCTGCCAGCTGGCTGTTTACTATGGACAAAGTAAGCAGAGCAGAAACTGAAAAGGCAATGACTAGAGGCTTTTGTTTGCACAAAGAAATGGGAATAGGGCGGTTACACCTAAAATGTCTATGCTTGTTCTCAGGCCAACAGCCAGAAGCAGAGAACAAACAAAAATTTAAAATACCAGGATGTGCTACTTAAAGGGTGTATGATAGAAACCGGATGTAAAGAAAAAAAGTCAATTTAAAAAAATTCAGATTGTGTCCTTTTAACATCCAACCACCACTCGTGTCAACACTGACAATTTCCTACTTTTCCTTTGCTGTCTATACTCTCCTGCATTCCTCCTTTTGACTAGATTTCATTGATCTAACAAGTGATGTTTGTACCCCTCCTGCAGTCATTTCTCTTCATATCTGAGTTTTGAGGCTGTGGTATCTTCAAAAGCATCTTCTCCTGTCAGTTATCTCAAGATTGCATGTAACACAAATAAACCAGCTTCTTTTCTGTTGGAAGGATGGTTAACTGTGTTGCCACCCTCCTGCTGAAGTTTTACCTTCATATTAATTTCGCCACAGACATTTCTTTAATCATTTTGTACACTGCTGAACTTCCTATAACTTTCTTTATTCATTCACTTTTTTGGTGCATTTGACTTATTCACCATTTTCAGTTCATAGGTGTGTACTTGTCTACCTCTTGGGTACTCACTAAACTGTCTATTCAAATCCCTCTTAAAGATCCACTCCTGGTAAGTGTCAACAGTGAAGCAAATGGACTAGTATTAAAAAAAAAAAATCTGTTTTTTGTGTCTCTTCCCCTAACCTCCTTCAACCTGTCTGTCCTTAGACTGCAGGTTCATTGGGGCAAGGATCATCCCTTCTTGAATGTTAGGGAGATGCCTAGCACATAATTGGTGCTACCATAAACAAGTATTACATCAACATCTACCTACTCCAGTATTCAAACAATTCAGATGGCAAACTGAGTCAGTACAGAAGGAAGTAGTGTGGCCTAGCAGATACTGGGAGACCTGGATTTTCCCCCCAGCACTGACCTGTTGTGTGATTTTATCCCTAGGGAAATTTTTCTCTCTTCTTCCAGGACAGGAAAGAAAGGAGGGGAGAAGAGAGGCAAATGGGTTTTACCACAATTTCTTCCCCAGATTATTTGAGGTTCGATGTCTTTGTGTCCCCTATTTTTCCCTGTGTTAGACTAGATCTGACTAGGCAGCAATATTACAGGAATAACTCTACACAGTTTCCTCTTGCTATGTGTCAGCATCACAGAAAGCTGTTCAGCACTTGGACTGTCATAGCCTCATTAGGGCCCTTCACTTCCTTTAGAGTTTAAATTTGTCTTGATTTAGGGGTTGGAAAAATCTGGCAACTTTACTAGCTACTGTACAAACTAACTACTCACATAGAATCAAACTGACAGCAACAAAAATAGGTGGTTTTTAATCCAGTGGTTTGTAGGTCTTAGGCAATTTTAACCTTTTTCTGATATTTTGCAGAAACCTCACTCCTGCAGATTAGGAAGAAAAAGGTCTTATCCAAAAAACCAATTTCCATGGGTATATTTTGGATGTGTTTGTGACTTAGTAAGCTTCCTGTTGTTTACATGATAAACATCTTGTAATGCACCATCCTAAGTGGCATAAATTACGATGGCCACATTTCTCATGAATGATAAAGCACATAGAATCTATTTAGAGAAAATAAAATTGAATCTTCTTAGTAACACCCATGGAGAAGCAGTTAAGAGTCTCCCTGCCTACTCATGTTATTTGGCTTTTTCATTTAAATAGGTAGGGAAAGCAGATTTCAGTATTGAGGCCTGGACTGTGGCTTTCCCACAAGAGCCACATAAGGGGCCATATAAATCCCTTGGAGGCCTTGTTTATATAAGCAAGTTGACCTGGTGTAACAAATTAGTTTTTTAAAACAGATATAGGCAAACTGGGGAAAATGTTGCATGGATGCTTATGTTGGTTTATAAACCATTCAAACCAAAATTCACACAGCCTTTTGCACTGGTTTAACTCAAATCACACCTTAAATCAAACTAGTGAAAATTTCTCATATAGGCAAGACCCCAGTCATAATATGGTTCCTGGTTCCTCCTGCTATAGAAGGAAAATCATCTGTGCACCCTTACAGATGGTACTGATTACTTTCACCAGCTCATCTGCTGGTGTGTTGCAAAGAATGCAGTGTACAGCCCCACAGAAACTGCTCTTGCCACTGATATTAGCTGGTGAGTAAACCAGGCCCCAATGGTGCCCTCAAGGTCTTATAGAAATGGAGCTTGCACTTCATGCTGAGGAACATCATAGTTGCACGCTACTTGCCTATCTGCACTTTAGAGCTGACTTAGTAACAAACATAGTTTAGCAGGATTCCCCACTCAAATTTAGCTGTGAAGCAAACCAAAGCCCATGGCTTCACTAAGTGCAAAATATTTATTACCAGGATTTCTCAGTTATTGGGGACAGTCAGAGCTATTAAAAACCCCTCTACTGTATTACAGAAAGAGCAGTGTCTGAACATTCCTCTCACCAGTGTCTGTGGCTGTTCATTATAGGTTTCAAACATTTTCACATAAGAGTATTCTGCTTATTGCCTGGTATCCCAGAATGAGCCATTTCTTTTCATAAATAAACCCCAAAAACGAGGAGTCCTTGTGGCACCTTAGAGACTAACACATTTATTTGGGCATAAGCTTTCATGGGCTAAAACCCACTTCATCAGATGCATGGAGTGAAAAATACAGTAGGCAGGTATATATATTACAGCACATGAAAAGATGGGAGTTGCCTTACCAAGTGGGGGGTCAGTGCTAACGAGGCCAATTCATTTAAGTTGGAAGTGGCATATTCTCAACAGTTGACAAGAAGGGGTGAATATCAAGAGAGAGAAAATTACCTTTGTAATTCTAACGAGGCCAATGCAATCAAGGTGGACATCGCCCATTTCCAACAGTTGACAAGAAGGTGAGAGTATCAGCAGAGGGAAAATTACTTTTTGTAGTGACCCATCCACTCCCAGGCTTTTATTCAGGCCTAATTTGATGGTGTCTTGTTTGCAAATTATTTATTTATTTATTTTCATGTGGCTAAGCAAGGGTACATACTGGTATAGTCTACCATAATGCAGTGAGGTAGTAATATAGAATACTGAGCTGGCCCAAGTAATCCAGCCAGGTTTTTGCATTCCCTTTCATAATACAGTCATTTATTCCATCTATAATCCCAGCCTGTTTCCAATCAAGTATAATATACACAGTGCAGTCATCCTGTAATTTTTAGTGCAGATAATTTTAGCAGGGTATTGTGCTTTTCTTATAGAAAATCAACCACAAGAAGGTGGTGACAGAGCCAGAGTAGTGGTTCTTATGTCACACACTCTTCCTGCTGCTGACATCGCAGGATTTAGGTGGCATTTTGGTCCCTTATGGCATGTTGCAACTGGTATAAAATACAGCAATCTCAGGCAGCTTTAACTTAGCACAGGGGGACCAGCTCTGCATAGAGGCTGCACCTGGATTGAAGGAGTGCAAAGTTGAGTTCACCAGATAGGAGCAAGAGTCCCTTCTAAAGAAATATTTTACATTGCTCGAATTGTTTATTTTGCTTAATTTTTCCTCCCTCCTATCCTTAAAATACAAAGCACAAACTAAATACATAGTAATAGAATTGTCTCTTGTTGATCAGTCCAACTTTTAGCATGTGGCTTGTGTGAAGCTCCAGACAAAGCAAGTGCAATGGAAATTAAACATCTAGTATTTGTTGGCTTCTCTGAATTTATCTCAAGAGTTTATTTTTTTAAGGTGTTTGGGGTAGTATTGTGAAAGATTGAAACTCCTAGAAGTGGTAGGTGTTAAAATGAGACCTTTTTCAGGTTCTTATAAAATAGACAATGTTATAGCTTCTCACAGAACACTATTGAAGGTTTTCCCAATCTCTACAGCATTGGAACATATTGGACAAAATTTATTCCAGTCAAAAAGTGCCAAACAGGCTTAAACTACTCTTGGATTTTGTCACATTTTGTATGCTCCCAAGCATGTTTGACAGAAATAAGTATCAAAAACTTTGACTACTGAAATACATAATCACTTTTCTAGGGAAAAAACTAATTCTGCTTACTTACATTTCTGTGAGGAGATGAAAAAAATCTGTTCTGCCTGACTCATTTGGTACCAAAACAAAATTTATACCAATACAGTCAAATGTTAACTATGTTTTGCCTTTTCAAAAAGCCCTACACCCTTTATACTAATTTCATATAAAGTAAAACTTCTATATTCATCTTCAGTTTAATTAGATTAATTCCTTAATGTTCAATTTAAGAGTGATTTTGGGAGATTTCAGACATGCTCAAATTAACTTGCATTTTGAAGGGGGGAAAAAAAGATTAAGTGGAGCTCACACCAAAAGAAAAAAAAATAACCGACAAGCATAGTTTTTGTGCATGGGAGCAGGTGTATTTTGCTTAACTAATCAATGTAAAGAATTTTTTAGTATAAATTCTGATTTTTAAAACCTATCCTATATCCCCATAATACATTTCCCAAGCTTTCCTTAGAATATGCAAAGGATGACAAGTGTCAGTACTTCATACAACTAGATTTAATAAGTTATTACAGAAAAAATAAAGTCCAAACTACAAAGTTTAAGCAATAGCAGCATTGAGCTCCATGTTTAGTCACAGTACTGCAGTTCCATACAAGCATTAGTCCAAGCCAAAAAAGTAGAAGCCTTGTTAGGATTACTAGCAAAAACAATCCAAGAGAACATGTAATAAAAGATACAGTACATTTAAAATTAGTTAGCTGAAAAACAAGTACAGAGATCTTAGCTGTGAATACTCTAAAAGTTATGTCCATTATTTTGACAGCAAAATTACAAATACCTACTACTTTATACCCCAACAGAACTACATCCAGGAAAAAATAGCTGAAATGATTATCCCATATTAGCACCCTGGTTTTCTACTTGTTGCTAAATTTTGTTTCCATATAAATTTAAATGTGCCAGAATTATATGATCATTATAGTTCCTGACCAGCTACCCATTTGGGGTATAGAGTAATCACCAACATGAATATAAAATACTCTGTGGTATGATAGAACACTATAGCAGCTGAGATTGAGAAGAAAGTGTGTCTGGTTTAAAAAAAAACAACGGACATCATACAAACCAGTGTAAGAAGCAACTACATACAAGCCAGATTAAACAAAAGAGACATTTGTACAAATCTGTGACTAATCTTTCACTCATATCTTGCAAGTAGAGATGTCACAATACTGAAATATTAACATGGGAGCTTTTCCCAGTTACGCGCTTTTTTAAAAAAACTACTGTAACAGAGATAGTGAAATCAGCAAGTTATTTGCTAACAGCATATTTGCAATACAATTTATTTTACCCCATGCCTTGCTAGGAGGCTATAAAACACAAGCATGTAGGCAGAAATCTAAGCATAAACTTTGTACCACTTAAGAAATTCTTTTATTCCCCCCTTCAATCCTTAAACTCCTTTATATTTGCAATTTGTATATATTCCAACCGGTAGTACCTAATTTTAGTCTAAACTTTACCTCACTATTCTAGCGATCTAGTCTATACATTACGTATGGAACTGAATACACAGAGGATCTACACAATGGCCCAACTCTGGACACATTTCTTTCTACAAGTTATAGGTGACCTCTATCACACCAGCATAAATTAGTTATGAAAGGTCATCAATAAACCAGTTGAAATAACTGATCTCTCCAGAGAAGGTCATTGTATGCCCTGTTTACGCAACACCAGTTTCAATCTGGATTATTTTAGACACCAGAGTAAAGAGTCACTGGCTGTGGGATGTGGGTTCTGCCGGGAGAATAGGGAAAGGGAAGGGTAGGTGAGCAGCAGGGAAGAGAAAGCGAAGAGACACTTTCATGGCAGCCACGGATGCTATATATGCAAGAGACTAAAAAGACAGACCAAAAAGAAAAGCAAATAAAAATTGAAAAAGATGAAGGAGCTGAACAAAGTGTCACATATAGGGGTGATATGGGTTACTTCATTGCTACCAGAAAATGACACACATTATTTTGCATTAACTATGTGGCTACCAATAATACATGGTAACTCCACTGGAAAAATTATGTAGTTTTACCTGTGTTAACATGTTTACTTCTTCTAAGTCTGTTCCATGCCATCAATGAAAAATTATGAAAGAAGGGAAGTTATTCAGAAAGGGGACAATTAAATAAATAAATAAATAAATAAATATGGTGGCAGAACACATTAAAAGGGGATAGGGCAGATTTTAAGACATTCAACTGCAGACAGTGTTTGAAAGAAGAATTTGAATAAGTTCATGATAAAAAAAGCAATGGAGCATTATGCTGAACAGACAGTCATAAACCCATTATTTCAGTAGATTTTAGTTCATTATAATAGCAATAGCATTCATCGGCACTGGTGTTGTATAAATCTAGACAGTGAACTGGTACTGTGACATCCCTATTATTTCCCTAAATCATTTTGATAAAGGAAAAGGCTTTTCAAAATATCACATTTTTCTGCTTCATTCTGTCATTTTATTGCCCAATTATTCATTACATTTTCCAATCACTTTATATAACCATTTTCATCATTGCCACACTATTGTAAACCACATCAGCAAGTTAATACATAAAGCTTTGCATTTCAAAAACTAGACACTTTAGTAACAATATTACAAAGGTTTTAGCTTCAAAAATAACTGAAAATGAAAAAAATAAACTTTTAAAGAATTAGCATCATAAAATTAATTTATTCCAAGTAAAAATACAAAATAATATTAATGACATTGACCAGATATGAAAGTCTCTCCCAGAAATAACTATATTAATGGTTGAGAAAGCACTCTTTAAAGAAAATATGAAATAAAAATGAAAAATATGTAAATATGTTTAATTTTTTTCTTAGCAAAAAATCTTTCTAAAAATAACAATGAAAATTTGTCTCAGTACAAAGGCTACATTACTATTGAAAATATACCAGCATGAAGAAAAGGTACATATTTGACAGTAGAAAAATGATCTTAGTGAATCACAATGTCTAAAGTCTGCAATGAAAATAAATCTGCAATAAAGATTTATGCCTTTTTTCTTTTCATTTTTCTTTTTTTTATATACAAACAGTACAAACAGTATTGCACATAACAACAAATAGTCGAGGTTAGGTTAGCCTTCAAAAAAATCGACTAGTTCAAGTCTCACAACAGAAAAGGCCACAATAGGACCTGTTGTACCCAGGGGCTTCTTAATCAAGTTGCAGTTCAGAACACCTTATTTTAAAAAATATTTTTTTTGAAGGACCCTCTTAATAGAACATTAATAACTCAGGGGCACATTCATGTACAAAACAAAAGGGAGCATGTTATAATTTAATAAACTAAAAAAGTTCTCTTTAAAAAATACAAACAGAAGAACTCTCACAATTCTGGTCAGTCGTGCATAATCACACTTGATTATAAATATAGAAATTAAGGGAAAATATTTCTTCACCTTCTATTCACAACTTTCAGCACCAAATGGAGTTTGTGTTTACACATTTTCTTTACGACAACTTTGTTGTTTAGTTTTAATCCAACTTTATGCAGTACTGTACATCTTCATCTGTCTCTCTCTCTCTCTCTCTGGGGTGTGTGTCTACATGAAAGAGGGGAATTTCTTCAAAAAGGTTTACTTATTTCACATAATTAGGTAGATTTCTGTAGGTTAGCTATGATCTTTAATATTACAGTTATAAAGCTTTAACTTCTTCATTTTCAAAAAACGCAAATAAGCATGAAAAAAATAAAGTTACCCATCTGTTAAATCATTTTCTTGCAGAATTAAATTAATATATATTTTTCTGAATAAACTTACTTAGAAAATATCATTTTCTTTCCTATATTTCAAAATTGAGGTATTGCAAAAGATCATGTCAGTCAGAAAGCATGCCTTTTTCTTTAAAAAAAATCATTGGCCGACTGTTGAAAACTGTCTAGATACAAAAAGTAGTGCATAACAAAATGTCTTTTACAGATGAAAAAAAAGACATCTGGGCTGGAAAAAACAATATCACCAAAAAGCCCAGAAGTAACCTTGAAAGGGATAATTATAATAAGCATTTTAAACCAGTAAAAAACTATTTTTCTTTTTTCAAAAACAGAAAAGTTTCTTTCAAAGCCAATAATTGCAACTACACGTTGACAAAAAAAAAAATCTTACTAAATTAGACACAAACAAGGACATCACAACAAACAAAACCCAGAACATTTAAATCTACTATGCGGTGTCATATCCAGTCAGATTGTCCCCAGAACTGCAAAACAAAGGAGGGAGGAGGGGGAACAGTGTACACAGTCTCACAATCATAAGTACACCAAGTGTGTTTTTATGCTATTATCTACAGTCCCATAGGACATGCTAAATGAATGTCTACTGTGTTAGCAGGTCTTAATTGTATTCAAGCATCACAGGATACATCCAGGGATCAAAGAGTTAACGCCATACCCAGAAAGCAGACATCTCATATTAACTTGTGTGCAGACATTTCTTTAGCACCCCACTTTTTCCTAACTTTCTTAAAAATGTGCCTAGTTTCTCAGTTTGACAGTCTATCTAATCAATAGTGTATGTAAGCTAGTATGAGCTCTTTGGTTCTCTGGACAAGGTCTGCAGCTACATAAATGGTGCAAGCATTAGGAGAGATATTGTAACTAAGAGCTCATGTTTTTGTTTATATGCCTGTTATAAACTGTCAAAAGTGTGTTAATGTTGGATATGAGGCTTTAACAGTTAAGTTTGATCACAGTACTAGACATAATCACTTTACTATATAAAATAAATTGCACAATATATAACAGAGCACCGCAAAGTACTTCATCTACCATCCACAAATTTGTTTTAAGAATATCCTACATCTACTTTTTATATTTGCTGTAATATAGGTCATTCTGTAATGGGCTGATCCTAGTTTCAGAAGCATTACATTTACGGAGGCATGCCTTCCTCCAGTCAGTAATAATTTTTTCCTTTACATAGATTCTTAATTTGTGCATTGTGGGCAGGTTTTATATTAGACATATATAAAATTTATTGCATGCAGCAACCTGATTAAGTAAACATGCAGTCAAAAATATTGACCTTCCTTGGAAGCTTTCTGTATGCTATACTGATCTCCTTTCAGCAGCCACTCTATTTTTAATCACATATTCATTTTTTTTAAATTGATACCCTAGCCTGAATAGAGTATTATGGTATTAGTAATACCATTTTAATAGCAGCAAAAGCTATTGCAGCATACATTTACATAACACTAAAAGACCTAAAAAACAAAACAAAAAACCCTCAGCAAAACAAGGAAAAAAAAATCTGATCCAGCTTATGAGGTATCATCCTTACAAGTCAAAATGGAGAGCAACTAAAGGCTTATTTTCTTTAAGGGTTATTCCTACCTCTAAATGACCCAAACTAATGATTGCTGAATATCTGTTTAAGTTTTTGCTACATCTGCCACCTATTTGTGAGTATTACCTTTGGTAAGTCATCTGCTAGGGGCAAGTCTAAGTTTCTGAAAATAAGTGCATGCTCCAGTTCAAAAATAAAAATAATAATTATAATAAAAAATCTTCATCACATACACATCAACCCAGTGGTGGCTGATGAGAATGGCAGTCTACGTAATGTCACTAGTGACAAGTCTTATGTAGGAAATTAAGGTACCAAGCAGATGTTTGTGTGAATCAAAGTGCAAAATCAGTACAGTTACACTCTGCCGGTTTATATTATACTGGACACTGAGTTCAGTAATGTGACTGTAAATAATAATAATAGTAATAAAAAGACCCATATCTTCGTTAAAGTCGAGGACAAATGCACAGATTTCCAGAACACTAAGCCCTGAGGCAGCGTTCTCTTCTTTTCCCCCTCGATTTTATCTACTCCAGTACTTGCTGCTGGGTTTAAGCATAGGGTTCAGCTCCAGCGGAATGGAACGTGGCGTGGCCGGTCACCTCCCTCCTTCACCAGTGGTTTGTGGAACTCTCGCCCAGCACGAGAGTGGATGCTTGCCCAGCAGTATTCACAGTAATACTGCAAACAGGTAACATTGGCACAGAAGAACGGAGCAAATTTTCCACCACAGCGAGTGCCCTGGCATTCATCACACATCTGATCATCCAACACATATGGCTTCACTTCCACCTGTAATGGGAAAAGAAAAATTACTATAGGAAAGGCAAATGCTTTACATAGATCTTTCAAATGCTGGTTAAAGGAACAGTATTTTGATTTGTCCTTTTGAGATCTCATTAATGCCTTTCAAGTTATGCTGGTTGAACCTCAAAAGGTTTTGTGGTTGAGATGCTTATTAAAACCCACTTTGGTGAAAATTTGGCAGAAAATCCCATGAAGAAGTTTGCTTTGATAGCTTTCCATAATTCCTGCTTTCGACTAAGATGGAAATGTGTGAAACTAGTGTCTCTCGCTCACTCTCAGAATTTCTGCAAAAGCATCCAGTTGTGCAGATGCACGTCAGAGTTAAGGAGCAGGAAAAAGTTAACTTATATTGTTGAACCTCAGCTGTTTGGGTAAATTCTTGTACCAAACGGAAAGCAGGGATGATCAGACAAGTACAATTACCATAAAATAGAACACCAACAATAAAAAAGTTTAAATGCAGTATCACAATTTGTACAATGTTTGGAAGAGTCACTATCTTAACTATTAACTCTAGAAATTTTCAAAAAATGGAAAGCTGAATGCACCCATGGTACTGTAGGTCCCGAAGGATGCCATGCTAACTGGTCCCAGTTTGCCATATACTTTAATAATCTCTGTGACCAAAAGGAATCAGGGAGACTCTTGAGAAACAAAAGAATTAAAGGTGCAAGACAGAAAGATATTTATTTCTCTATTATTTTGTAGGGTGCAAATGGGCTTTAACAGTTGACATCAGCTGAGGGCCTTGAGTGGATTGTCCTCTTGTAGAGGGTCTAGGAGGTGGCTGGTGATAGGGTTCTCTTAGTGAGAGAGCCAGAGCTTGAATTTGATGACCTTTTGGTTACATTGCAAAGCCCATCAGTTTTCATACAGTTTCTAGAGAGGATTTGATTGGGGATTTGTGGAAGTTTTTAGTTTGGGATGTTCTTGTACATTAATTTGTGGACATTGGTTTAATTATGGGAGGTGTTGTGATAGAGATTTTTGAGTTATTTCAGTTGTTGGATTGTAATCTACTGGAGATGAACGTGTGCGCTAATATTCTGCATGTGCACCCAGATCTGTGGATGGGCACATTTTAAAGAAATCTAACTATCTAAACCGATTGATAGAGATCTAGAAATGGCTATACAATATGCAGCCTATAGTGGTCCCACACAAGCCTTTAATTCTGGCAGAAGCTCAATATTTCTGGACACTACCACAAAAGCGGCACATATAACCAGGACAGATAGGGTTGCCAACTGTCTAATCCCACAAACCCAAACACCCTTGCACTGCCATGCCCTTTCTCTGAGGCCTCATCCCTGCTCACTCCATCCCCCTTCCCTCCATCGCTCACTCTCCCCCATCCTCACTCACTTTCACTGGACTGGGGTAGGGGTACAGGAGGGGGTTCAGGGTGCAGGCTCCGGGAGGGAGTTAGGGTGCGGGAGCGGGTCCTGGCCTGAGGCAGGGGTGCAGGGTCCAGCCAGGCAGCACTTACCTCAGACAACTCCCGGAAGCGACTGGCTCCTAGGCTCAGAGGCGGCCAGACGGTTCTGCACGCTGCCCCTGTCTGCAGGCACCACCCCTGCAGCTCCCATTGGCTGTGGTTCCTGACCAATGGGACCTGCGGAGTCAGCGTTTGGGGCGGGGGCAGCACGCAGGAGCCAGACATGCCAGCCACTTCTGGCAGCCATGTGGAGTCAGGGCAGATAGGGAGCCTGCCTTAGCCCCGCTGTGCTGCTGGCTGGACTTTTAGCCGCCTATTAAAATCTCTCGGATTGGTTTCAATAGCAACCGGGAGATTGATTCCGATTCCGGGAGACTCCTGGCCAATCCAGGATGGTTGGCAACCCTAAGGACAGACTGGAACTGTTCCTAACAACTTCTCTATGTTCAGTGTTTTGCAAGATATTGGTTCTCTCTTGTGTGGACCCCTACAGCCCATCTTACTCATGGCAGTGCAGCATAAACCGCATCTACATTATGATCTAGCAGTTGTGGCATTTCAGTACATAGGAATCCCTTCCCAGCTGCCTAGGTACATACCATGTAAGCAAGGTAAAAGAAGCAGAGGGTGGAGGTGGAAGGAAGAGTGAAAAATAGAAACAAAACCACCCACAAAAGCCAACCACACAGTAATGAGTGTAATATATTCCCAGTGTTCTATATAAGAACATATAGATTATTAGATAGATCTTGTTTTTGAAAGTGGCTTTCATGAGAACATTTAAGTGGGAGAACAATATAGTTTCTGTGTTAATGAAATATCCCTTACAGACGAAGGATACAAACAATTCATGGATCTATTTCTGCACTAGTGGGAAGATTCTGTTTTTACTTTATGATGAAATATTACATTTCACACAGTTTGAGATAAGTTATAAAAGATTTGCTATTAAGAAAGTGACCATTTCAAAGCTGCGTATACCCTAAATATTTTCCTGCTGATGGGTAACCTTGGATTATAGCCACAGTTATTACACGTTAACCATCAAGCTATTTACCTTGGGACTTAGCTATATATTTTGATCAGGAATTGGGGTGGAAAAGGAAGATTTCTCTTAGCTCTGGTGAGTGCCAAAGTGGTTCAGCATACTGTCCTCTAATTTTGTATTTCATCATCATAGTATTCCCTGTACACATTTGCGTGATTACTTTGATATAGCTTTGCTTTAAAAGGTTATTTTTTTAATACCAAAAAACCCTTTGGATTTACGTTAAATATGAAGCCAACCCCCCCCCCCCCCCAAGATGGATAAGTAAAAATTGAAATTTTTTTTATAACCCGTTCATAAGCCGCCCTATAATTCATGGGTCAGCAAACTTTGGCTCCCGGGCCAGCAGGATAAGCCGTTGGTGGTCCGAGATGGTTTGTTTTCCTTGAGCATCCACAGGTACAGAGGTAAACAGTGTCCCGGCGTGCCAGCTGCTTACCCTGACGGGCTGGGACAGCAACTTGTGGGGAAATTTTTTTGGGGAGAGAAGCTGGGAGTTGGGGAGTAACCCCTGTGACTACCCCCCACATGCCCCCACCTCTAGCCCGGGATCCCCACACTCTCCCCATCCCATCCCTTCCCACCTTATCTGGGAAGGGCCAGGGGAGGATGTGTCTGACCTGGCTGGAGCTGCTCCGGCAGGCTGGGCAGCGCGGCCACAGCGTGCTCCAGCATGCCATACTGGGTGGTGTAGCCTCAGCATGTTCCAGCAGGCTGGGCCGGGTGGTGTGGCCGCAGCGTGCTCCAGCACCTAGGCAGCGCGGCCACAGCCTGCTCTGGGGGGTGGGGCTGAGTGGCACGGCTGCAACCTGCCAGCCCCGGAGTTGCAGCTTCTTCGGAGGCTGGGGGGGAGAGCAGTGTGGCCAAAAGTGGAGAAACTCTGGCCCTGCCTCTTCCCTTCTGTCTCTGCTTGCTGTGCTGCCTCTCCTTGCTCCCTCTGATGGGGGGGGAGGGGCTGTGTCCCACCTCTCCCTCTCTATTCCTGTTCATAAGCCGACCCACATCTCTGGTGCTTCCCTTTTTTTTACTAAAAAAATTCGGCTTATGAATGAGTATATACGGTATATTTCCGAATATTAAGCCTTTATTATGATTTGGCCTTGCTGACATTTCAGTGAAATAAACGTTGAACATAACTAGAAGAATCGAGGGAGAGTTAGGGTCCTTTGGCTGAACAACCCTATATCATTTCAATGCACACTGAAGGCTTTTATAATTTATCAGTAATACCAGCATAAGCCTTTTGTAAATACAGGAGAGCTACTGTCTCTTCCTCTATTCATAGGGAACTTACTTTTTACACCTACACCAGTGTCCTATGAGAAGGTGCCACTTTCATTCCCTCACTAAATCCCCCTCCCTCCAGAAAAAGCTGTCATATATATATATATATATATGTATATACATATACATACACACACACACACACACACACACACACGGCACTTAGTCCACTATATACACACACAAGGCACTAAAATCCAGCTCATTTCGAGAACTCCTACTTTTTGAAATTTATTTTAAAATGTGTAGCTACAATCATATCCTTTACAACAGACCACATTTATTGCACTAATAAGATTTTCCTTCAATGCCAGTGACCTAGAAAAACTCAGTTTGGATCATGAAGCAAACTAAACTACTGGACAATTTAAAAAGTAGCTTCACATCTTAAATGTTAACTTGGCATCACTGCTAAAAATACCTTTAGAATTATTGTCATTTTTCTCAGCCTTGCTATGCCCTATTTTCCCTCACAAAGCACTAAAGTAATATGTTTAAGTTAAATCTACAATGACTCAATGTCAAAGTAATTATATTCTGAGCCTAACATTTACACAGTGCATTTATGACAAAGGAGCATGAGTCAGATTTAACACTGAATTTTCCTTTCATTTGCAGACTTGAAGCTTTATATTTTATTCTTACTATTGAACTTCAAAAGTTTACCTCCATGGTTACAATTTTAAAAATCTAAGTCAGAAATTATGCAGTGTAGTTGTAGCTCTATTGGCTCCAGGATATTAGAGAGATAAGGCGGGTGAGGTAATATCTTTTATTGGACCAATTTCTGTTGGTGAGAGAGACAAGCTTTCAGGCTTACAAAGAGCTCTTCTTCAGCTTTTTCTTCCTGAGCTCTGTGTAAGCTAAAAAGCTTGTCTTTCTCACCAACAGAAGTTGGTCCAATAAAAGATATTACCTCACCCACCTTGTCTTTCAGTCAGAAATTGAAATTTAAGCTTTTCAGATATTAACTCTGTCACGTTACACGTAGAACCTCAAAGTTATGAACACCAGAGTTACAAACTGACCCATCAACCATACACCTCATTTGGAACCAGAAGTACACAATCAGGCAGCAGCAGACACACACACACACACACACACACACACACACACACACAGTACTGTGTTAAAACAAACTAGTAAAAAGTAAAGGGAAAGCAGCATTTTTCTGCTGCATCGTAAAATTTCAAAGCTGTATTAAGTCAATGTTCAGTTGTAAACTTTTGAAAGAACAATCATAACGTTTTGTTCAGAGTTACGAACAACCTCCATTCCTGAGGTGTTCATAACTCTGAGATTCTACTGTCTAGTATAAATTTAAAATTATTATAGCATTAGTGTAATACCTTATATCTGCCAAAAAGTCTACAATTGCTTGTTCAATTAAACATATTGCAGTTCAAGAGCAACACATTCTGAAGTCAGGAATTTTAATTTTTTTTTTTTTTTTTAAAGTTTAGAGTATAGATGTTGACGCCAAACAAAGCAGGAATTAGTACTTTGACAAGTATTTAAAAACCCAATACATAAAACCACAAAACCCATTTATTTGTGAGAGTCAATTTCAACTTTTTAGGTTCACCTACTTATTTAGACTTCACTTAGACTTAGGATCTTATCATAAGCTTCACAGTTTATTAAGTAGCTTTCTGTAACCCTAGAAAATAAACCCAGGCTTCAACTGCTTTTCACTGAGACGGTAATCACCTTGATTTGAGTATCAAATATGAACAAAAGACAGCATAGGTATTTTTGTGGTGGATTACTATGCTCTGGCAATTACACAGTAGGATTTTCTACACCGTGTACTCATTCTGTAAACTCCTGTAGATTCACATATTCAAGAAGTCAAGACTCCTGTCAGATGCATTAAAAAAGAAACACAGCTCTTGTGGATGTATAGGTTCTCATTTTTTGTGGTTAGATAAGTTTCACCAGATGACTAAGCATTTTCAACTAAATTCATCTACCTTACCATAAAGAAAAATAAGGCAACTGTGTTGGAATAAACATGCAAGCCTTTTCTTCATTTCTAATCAGTTCCATCCCTGATGTAGACTGGAGTTCGAGGTTAAGTTAGAAAGAGTTTTGTTTGAATCAATTCAGATAACATTGTTTTGGGATAATACTACCCATATATCTTCGGTATAATTTATGTATACATTGGGCAGAAGTCTGCTAGGCATTTGAAAGAACAAATAAAAACACAAGGTCCCTGTCATTAAGAGGTTATAATTCAGTTATAAAGCCACAAGAGAGTTTAACATGTACTATAAATGAGGGAAAAGGGAGGACAAGTATTACAGTAATACATTCATATGGTTACTCAAGTATGGCTCTATTACATTAACAGGAAGCTTATTTTTGTCAAACATATAGTAAGTTGAAAGAAGAAGAACAGGAGTACTTGTGGCACCTTAGAGAGTAACAAATTTATTAGAGCATAAGCTTTCGTGGACTACAGCCCACTTCTTCGGATGCATATAGAATGGAACATATATTGAGGAGATATATATACACACATACAGAGAGCATAAACTGGTGGGAGTTGTCTTACCAACTCTGAGAGGCCAATTAATTAAGAGAAAAAAAACTTTTGAAGTGATAATCAAGCTAGCCCAGTACAGACAGTTTGATAAGAAGTGTGAGAATACTTACAAGGGGAGATAGAATCAATGTTTGTAATATAGTAAGTTATGGGTTGGTTTTGTTTTTTGGGATGGATGGGTGTAAACCACTGGGGTGATCGAAGATGGGCGATAAGGAACAAAGTCATGGTGAGGATTGCTGGGTTACAATAGGCACAGACAAGGGGAGAGAAAGGGGTAGAAGATGTATGTTTTTGACTGTTTAATATATTTGTTTGCTGAAGTTATGCAGGTTCATCATTTAAGAAATTACTAGAAAAAAAAAAAAAGAATATCTTTCCCATTAGGCCACTATATACATGTCTCAGAAATAACCAGAGGGAAATGCAGACCTAAATTCTGATGCATATACACATTCAAACAGTGACACCCTACAGCCTCTATATTGATGTGAAATTACTAAATTGCATCAGCAGATGCAAATATTCTGTTTATATTTTATGAGTACATGCCCAAATGCTGTAAGTGAAAGCCAGAGAATTTGTTCTCTTCTGGGACAAACAGTACCATAAACATACTTACTTATAACAAATATGGAAATGAAATCAAACTTCAATCATGTAAAAGTTTCTGTAGTCTCAAATTTCTTTGAAAGAAGAAACAAGAGATTTAATTTTAAGAACAAGGGTGACTGAAAGACTGCCCTGTATGCCTGTATCCATCTGGTGTCTCTTGTCTTCTACTTAGGGCTTGTCTATGTGAACACTTAGTTCATGGCAAGCTAAGGATCTGAATCTACCCTGGACTAGTCTGCTACATACTGTCTGTGTGGACCTTGCTGAGGTGCATTAACAGTTTGTTAGTGTGCTTTGATCTAGCACAGTTTCAAAGATCAAAGCGCACTAACAAACTGTTAATGCACCTCAGCAAGGTGCAAAGAGACATTTAGCATGTAGCATGCTAGTGCTGGATAGATTCACACCCCAGTGCAGGGGTCGGCAACGTTTGGCACGCGGCTCGCCAGGGTAAGCACCCTAGAGGGTCGGGCCAGTTTATTTACCTGCTGACGCGGCAGGTTCAGCTGATTGCGGCCCCCACTGGCCACGGTTCACCGTCCCGGGCCAATGGGGGCGGCGGGAAGCCGCGGCCAACACATCCCTCACCCGTGTGGCTTCCCACCACCCCCATTGGCCCGGGACAGCGAACCGTGGCCAGTGGGGGCCGCAATCAGCCGAACCTGCCACGTCAGCAGGTAAATAAACTGGCCCGGCCCGCTAGGGTGCTTACTCTGGTGAGCCGCGTGCCAAACGTTGCCAACCCCTGCCCCAGTGTGTGACTGTTAGTGTAGACAGGCCCTTAGACAGTCCCTCTCCAAAGAGGTTACAATCTTTTTGTCCTGTTTGCACAGCACCTAGCACAATGAACCCTTGGTCCATGATTAAGGCTCCTAGGCACTACAGTTATTAACAACTATTAGTAATCAATTATTTTGATAATGTGACTGATCTCCCAGGAATGTCCTCTGAGTCCTGTTTGCAAACCTTAAATCAGCAGTGCATGCTAGGGCTGAATTCACAACTAATTTAATAGGAAATCAGGGGAAAAGAGAGGTAACAATTTCTTCTCTATTTTTTGATGGCATACACCTCTACAGTGTCATTTAGAAAGTAGAATTTTTTTGAATAGTTCTAAATATATTACATAGAGCTAAATAAGTACAAGATAAGTGTGTTTTTTCTTATAAATAATTTTGTTCTAGCTGCATAGTTGTCATTCTCAGACATCTTTTCGAATCAGGAAAAATAAGACTGCATATGCTTAAATATGTCAGCTTTCCGGTATGAAAGTAAAATATTCAAGAAATATTAAATATTAAGTTAAATGGGAGACAAAGTTATGCAAAGGCCACTTGGTAATTCAAAGAAGCGTAAATTTTACTCTGATTTATCTTGTTGACCTTCTAAACATTAATTTTATTCTTTAAAGTAAAGTTATCTTAGTGAATTACATTGCACCACTATCTGGAATAGCTATAACTTTTGTTGTTGTTGAGAAGTTAGATTGTATTAGTAGTACTTCCTGTAACAAGTTGGTATAGAGTGCCATCCTACATGTCAAACTCATTACTGCTAATGTTAGGAACTTTGTATAAAACAATACTCTATGCACTTTGTTTTTCTTTTATTGTTCTTGGTGCCTCTCTGATCAGAGGTCAAAATAGACAAAAAAAATTGAGCTAATCTCCCAAACTCCATCCATATCTGCTTACTCATTACCAGAATGATATGCCACCCATAGTAAGTTGTTCAAATCTTCATAATATGACAATATCTCTCCTTCCCTGCATACTTTGGTCAGTAGTATAATAATTTTAATTATGATGTGCGAGTTATGCAATAATAATTAAGGAATTTGAATAATATCACTAGGTTTTAGAGCTAACATTTAAAGGTTGTGAACAGGGGCAGTCCGCACCTTCTCTTAAGCACTAATATTTCAGGCTATCTGCAGAATTAGGTATATAACTGTATTTGGTTAACCTAAAAAAAGGCAAACTGAACAGTATTTTCACAATTATGCAAGGTAGAGGCAGTATTTAAATAGAATCTCAGATTCTGGAGCAGCCAACAGGGAGAAGTATTGGCTTGTGGAATTGCTGTGAGCTGGCCCCATTTGGCACCTGTATCTTTAATCTAAAACAAATAAATAAATAAATAATGTGTTTTAAATGGGTGTTATTAATTAGCGATGGGAAAATCTCAAAGGATTCCAAAACTTGGTTACAAATCAGAAGTTTAAAATCTGATCTGAACCACTTTGGTCTGACTCTTGCCATAAAAGTCTTTCTGATAAGTTTTCCTGTATTCCCTAGTTAGAAATACTATAGAAATGGTCTAAATTGGTATGTCTACCACTTGTCGTGGCTGAAACCAGGAAATGTAGAGGCACACGGAAAAAAATATCAGTGATTTTTTCCCTCCTCCCCTTCCTGAACCTCAACAAAGGTTCAGTTCAAGTTTTGAGAAAAGATAGGGACAGGTGATTTTAGTTTTCTAAATATGCACACGCATCAGCTTGCCACCTCAATGTGTGAACCAACTCAGACTAAAGAAAAAACAACCCACCCCATCTTTGGTGATTATATCTATCAGCAGCATATACTGTATTTTGTTAAATTATTATGAATGTTCTAGGTCCTCAAAAACATATGCCTAATTTGCACACACCATGATTGCACATAAAGTTTCAGTAGCCACAGCTATACCTAGCTGGCCTTTTGCATATACAGCTGCAGTAATGCTGCATAGTTACACACACAGCTCAGTTTCTGAAAATCTGTCCTCAGATGTCTTGAGACGATACAAAGAAATTACTCCATTTAAATAAGGAATTTCAGAAGTAAAGTTTTGTTTCTCAAAACTAACACTGTATCGGACATGAAGTCTAAGGTCCAGAAAAATTATTTGTCTCCTGGGAAATAAGTAATAATTTCATGCAAGTCTGAACTTGGGCGACAGCAACAAAAAAGAAACTTACTAATTCACTATATGGCTTTTCCCTGTCATTTGTGACTTAGTATTTCATATGAATGTAACAACAACAATTTGCATTTCTATCACTTCCTTTCAAAGATCTCATAGTGCTTTGCTAACAGGTAAGTAAGGCTCAAGACACTTTTGAGCTCAGTGACTCCTATGACTATGGGTCTTATCTTTTGACTTTTGGAAATCTCTGACGCAGTCATATTTTGGGGATTTAACAGTATTTCCCGGATCTCTACTAACACCAGAGAAGCCACAAGCTCTATCCCAGCCACTGACCAAGAACGCTAACTGTTCCTCCAAGAAAAAAGAACATCCATCTGAAGAGAAATTCTACCAGGCTTCACCTTCAAAAAGGTAAACAAAACAACAAAAACAAACCAAAATGTATCACCAACTATTTCCCACTTTTGACATGGAAGTTTCTTAAACTAGATATTTAGGACTATCATCTTCATCATGCTTTGGCTCCTCAAGTAAGCTTTTAAAAGAATTACCAGATATGAGACAAGAATACAGCCTACAATATCCTCCCACACAATTTAAAAAAATAAAAGATTTTTTTTTTTAGCTCCTGTACAATATCAACAGCAACCATTCCATTCTGTGTTGTTTTACTTACCCGTTTATCAATGTCATTATGTTGGAGCTGGACAAAGCGAGCACTAATAGCAGCAATATAGCTCTGCTGATTGGAGAAAGCCACTCTGCCAGCACCTTTTGGGTACTTCAATTCTGGGTCCGTATCAATGCCAGCATAGCAGACACCTCCATATAAACGGTCCATAATCATTGCCAGTTCAACTGTGAGAAAACAATTATTAAATGTTGTAGATTCAATATTACTAAAGGTTTTATGCATGGCCTGCAGCTTTAAAAATAGACTATTTACCCTAATTCCAGTACTTTAGGAAAATAGAAAAGGGACCTGAAAGCTGGATTGGTCAAAGAATCCCAGTACCCATCTGAAATATACTGAAAGTGCAAACATAAACTGGTGAGGATGCTAAGGAAAAGCTTTCCTGGGATTCTGTTACATACCCCAAGTAGAGTGTTTTATCAGTTACATATTACATTTGATTCCAAAAAGTGCATTAGTGCAATGTCGAGGTTAAACAGTTATAAAATCATACTGTCAGAAAAATGTAGATTTCTCCCCCCCGTCCCAACAGTGATTAACTCAGCCCTACTGCATCATGTATATTGATGGTATATGTTTACTGACAAAAATAGTAATATACTAAGCTATATATTAATGAGAATAATAGAAATAAAAATATACCATATGTGCATAATGGAGACAAATGAGTGTTGTCTGTAGAACCTCAGATTTTGCATTTCCTGACTTGTTATTTTAACCACTTGGTCTCAGAGATGCATTTATTTCCTTGGGTTTTTTTGAAACTGTTGGAGTTGTTCTTGCACATATTACATGCTCTAACTATCTGGGTACACTTGGCTATATGCACAGTCAAATAAGTGCATCTGTCCTGAACTGGGCACTTTACAACTTTTCATTCCTCATGTCAGTATGTAAAGTTCAGAAGTTCTTATTTTGTTAAATGAAATCTAATTTCCACACTCCCCAGACTTGGGAAATCACGCTTTAATTAAGGGCTAAGACTGTGCCACATTTCACACATTGACCATTTCTGCTCTAGCTAAATTAGGGCCTGATTCACTGAAGTCAATGGAAATACTCCCATATTTTTTCCAGACTTAAGTGGGTTTTGGGTTAGTTTCTTAAAGAATATGTTTGTTTTCTTTTCCAGTTAGGAAAGTATTTTTTCAGTCTTTCAACTGAAACAACTAAACATCCCCTCCCCCCACCCTTCAAACTTTCAGCAGAAAATTCATCTTTGGGTAGAAACCAAATATGGAAAATTTGATCCCAAAAGATTAATTATTCAGAAAAGCACACGAGGACAAGGGTTGCAATGGAAACTGTTACAGCCTTACCTGCCACAATGTACTCTCGCTTGTGAATGAGTTATGTTTATATAACATATACATTATGTAAGTTATATATACATTTATGGAATGTATTGAATGTTATGTCATTTATGTTATTGCATGGACATACAGTATTGCTTTCACACACACACACACACACACACACACACACACACACACACACACACACACACACACACACACACCCCACAATACCCTCTTCCCCTATCCCCAAAGAGGAGGGATTTTTAGAAGGCATTGGATCTTGTCAGAACTTTTCCAAACTGTCATATTCTAGTACCACCACCCAAGTTATTTAGTTTTTTTTAAATTAATAAAACTCCCCACAAATGAATGACAAAACAGAAATGGCAAATATCTATTCTAAACAAGAAAATTACCACAATAAAATTTTGGAATATAATGATTCTCAGAGGACAGCTGCTCAGGAACTGAAGAAACCAATATACAGCATAATGAAACACCCAAAACTGTAACTCCAAGAATAATCTCACCCACTAAGC
This sequence comes from Trachemys scripta elegans, assembly GCF_013100865.1. Classification (NCBI taxonomy): domain Eukaryota; kingdom Metazoa; phylum Chordata; order Testudines; family Emydidae; genus Trachemys; species Trachemys scripta. The sequence continues at coordinate 95,687,533 of NC_048304.1, read as the reverse complement.
TCCTAGTTCCATTTCTTTCTGCCACTCAAATTATGACACGTCATCTTTAGAGCATGATCATATTTCTCAAGTCATAGCCCACTATCTTCTATTCCCTATATACCATATATATTCACAAACTTATTCTACACCAGCATCACAAAAATCCCTTAAATCGGAGCATTTTCAAACAGGGGGAGAGGGGTTAATTAATGGCAAGCTAATTGGTTTCTCTTTAAAAAATTAAATATGATGTATTGCATCAGGTTCATTATGTCATTTAGTTGCCTTGTCACACCACATGTACTGAATTTATGATATGTTGTAGTGGTAAAGGGAAGCTTAACTATCTTTGGCTTTGAAGACAAAGATAATCCAAGTTTAGTTACCCAAGCAAAATAGTGTTTCTAAACTGCGAACATATTTAGACATCTGGTTTTACAGACCTGTCATCTCCTATATTGACCACACTTTTGTACCTACTCTCTCTTGTTGTATCTCCAGAGATATCCTGTAACAATCATTTAGAAGAATCTGGCAAATCAGGGACTTCTAAATATACTTAAAGCAATAAATCCTGTACCAGAGAGAAGAGGGTTTTGAGTATCTTACGACTTTCTTGCAATATTCTTTTATTACTGGTTGAGATGAATGCTTTAGGATTACAATCCATGTATGCCATATTGATACTGTACAAGAGTATACCTTAAGCTTCTGTTGGAAAAGTTGCTAAAATTTTTCCCAGACATCTGATTTTCCAAAATTCATTTTTCTTGTCCCAATATTTGCAGAAATATAATCCTAGTACTACAGTTGTAACAGAAAAACATCAGTGGGGAAAACATGCTTAACTTCTTAGGTTTTGGTACAATTAAGACTGTGCTTTGAAATAGAAGACAGGAAAAATGACTGAAAAGGAAAGCATGGAATGAGAATGTATAAAGAATAGAATGGAAACATGCATGGTGTGTCATTAGGGATACTTATAAAATTTTTAATTTTAAATTAGGAGAAAACATTTAGACTCTCCAGATGATGGTGCCTTTCAGATTCCCCCAAAGCAGTAATTTCTTAATTTTTTTTTTTTGGTAAATCTAGCAGCAGAAGCATAGAGTTCTTTTAAGTCTTTATCTTGTCTTATGACAACCTCTTAACTTGACAGCTCAGAAGATAATCCAGGTTACATAGGTCATCTAGAAAAACTGGAATTTAAAATTATCTAAAACAGTGTACATTTTTATTTTTTTAAACATATAGCCCATATTTTACAAAACGGAAAAAACATCTCTCTTTCTCAAGGATACTCTAGTGCAATGTTGGTAAGCCACCAAAAGTAGACTAGTATATTGGCACCATGTAAAATCTTCATAGATTTTAAAGCCAGAGGGGACCATTGTGATAATCTAATCTGATCCCCTGCACATCGCAGGCCACAGACCCTCACCCACCCATTCCTGTAATATACCCATAACCTCTGGCTGAGTTACTGAAGTCCTCAGAGCATGATTCAAAGGCCTGGTCTACATTACGAGTTTAGGTCGAATTTAGCAGCGTTAAACTGAATTAACCCTGCACCCATCCTCACAACAAAGCCATTTTCTTCGACAAAGGGCTCTTAAAATCAATTTCTGTACTCCTCCCTGACGAGAGGAATAGCACTGAAATCGACATTGCCATTTCGAATTAGGGTTAGTGTGGCCACAATTCGACGGTATTGGCCTTCGGGAGCTATTCCACAGTGCACCATTGTGACCACTCTGGACAGCAATCTGAACTCGGATGCACTGGCCAAGTAGACAGGAAAAGCCCTGCGAACTTCTGAATTTCATTTTCTATTTGCCCAGCGTGGAGAGCACAGGTGACCACACAGAGCTCATCAGCACAGATAACCATGCAGTCCGAGAATCGAATAAGAGCACCAGCATGGACCGTATGGGAGGTAGTGGATCTGATCGCTATATGGGGAGAGGATTCCGTGCTAGCAGAACTACGTTCCAAAAGATGAACTGCCAAAACATTTGAAAAAATCTCCAAGGATGGAGAGGCGCCACAATAGGGACTCTCATCAGCGCCGCATGAAAGTTAAGGAGTTCAGACAAGCCTACCAGAAACCAAAGAAGCAAACGGAAGGTCCAGGGCAGAGCCGCAGACATGCTGCTTCTACGCTGAGCTGCATGCAATTCTAGGGGTGCTGCCACCACTACCCCACCTCTGACCGTGGATTCTGAGGAGGGGGTAATCTCAGTCATGCCTGAGGATTCTGCGGACAGGGAAGATGAGGAGGACGACAACGAGCTTGCGGAGGGCACACAGCACTCCGTTCTCCCCAACAGCCAGGATCTTTTTCTCAGCCTGACTGAAGTACCCTTCCAACCCTCCCAAGGCATTATCCCAGACCATGAAGCCATGGAAGGGACCTCTAGTAAGTGTACCTTTGTAAATATAAAACATGATTTAAAAGCAAGCATTTTTTAATGATTAATTTGCCCTGAGGACTTGGGATGCATTCGCGGCCAGTACAGCTACTGGAAAAGTCTGTTAACATGTCTGGGGATGAAGTGGAAATCCTCCAGGGACATCTCCATGAAGCTCTCCTGGAGGTACTCCAAAAGCCTTTGCAGAAGGTTTCTGGGCAGTGCAGCCTTATTCTGTCCTCCATGATAGGACACTTGACCATGCCACGGTAGGACACTTGACCATGCCATGCTAGTAGCAAATAATCTGGTATCATTGTATGACAAAGCCTGGCAGCGTATGGTCCTGGTGTTTGCCTGCATTCAAGCAACATCCGTTCTTTATCTCGCTGTGTTATCCTCAGGAGAGTGATATCATTCATGGTAACCTGGTTGAAATACGGGAATTTAATTAAGGGGACAGAGGTGGCCATTCCTACTAGGCTGTTTGCCTGTGGCTGAAAAGAAATCCTTCCCTGCAGTTAGCGCAGGGAGCTTTTCGTGTTTGGCTAGCAGGGATCTTCCCTGATACCAGCCACGCAGTGGGGGGAGGGATAAAGCGATCATCCCAGAAAATTGGATGGGGGTGGTTAGTTTGGTTTCTGCTGCTGCACGTTAACAGGAAAACCGTAGCACTCAATGAGCTTTGCTTGGTATGTAGGAAAGGAGGGCGCTGCTTTTAGGAAGGTTGCAGAAGCCGAAGGACAATGGCTTACCATGGCCGCATGCAAGCCGAATTCTGTTGCCCAGACCTGCGTCTGTGATCTCTAACACCAAAGCCGCAGGCACTCAATATTAAGATGCAAAATGCGACCTTGTACCAAAATCACATGTGCTATGTAATGTGAATAGTGTTGTTCACCGTGAAAGAGTATAAGCATTGCTCTGTAAAAGGTATCTTTTAAAATACTTCTCTCCCTTTTTTCCCTCCCTTCCACAGCTGCAAATTTTTCAAGCCTCCCTCCTCTGTCCCGAAGGCTATCTCAGATAAGGCGGGGGGAAAAAACAGACGCGGGACAAAATGTTCTCTGAAATCAGGGAATCAACCCACGATGAAAGAGCTCTCTGAATGAGTGGAAGGACTCCGTATCAAAGTACAGGAAAGATGCCAGTGAACGTGAGGACAGAAGGGACCAACGTGAGGAGAGGAGAGACGCTCGAGATGAGAGGTGGTGGCAGGAAGATCAGGAGGTAGGATGCAATGCTGGGGCTGCTGCGTGAGCAAACGCACATGCTCCGGCATCTGGTGGAGCTTCAGGAACGGCAGCAGGATCACAGAGTTCTGCTGCGGCCCCAGTATAACTGCCCTCCTTCCTCCCCAAGATCCATAGCCTCCTCACCCAGATGTGTAAGAACGCAGGGTGGGGGAGGCTCCATGCATCCTGCCACTCCACCCCAGTGGACAGCCCAAGCAAAAGGCTGTCATTATTTTGAACTTTTTTAGTGGCCTTTTCCTTCCCTCCTATCCTCTCCCAAACCCCACCTGGGCTACCTTGTCAGTTCTCTCCCCATGTTTATCATCAATTAATAAAGAATACATGATTATTAAACGATAGTGACTTTATTTCCTTTGAAAGCAAGCTGTGAATGAAGGGGGGAGGGTGGGTTACTTACAGGGAATGAGTCAATCAAGGGGGCAGGTTTTCATCAAGGAGAAACAAACAGAAATTTCACACCGTAGCCTGGCCAGTCACGAAACTGGTTTTCAAAGCTTCTCTGATGTGCAGAGCTTCCTTGTGTGCTCTTCTAATTGCCCTGGAGTCTGGCTGCGTGTAATCAGCAGCCAGGCGATTTGCCTCAACCTCCCACCCCGCATAAAGGTCTCCCCCTTACTCTCACAGAGATTGTGGAGCACACAGCAAGCAGCAATAACAATGGGAATATTGGTTTCGCTGAGGTCTGAGCAAGTCAGTAACATGCGCCAGCGACCCTTTAAATGTCCAAAGGCACATTCTACCACCATTCTGCACTTGCTCAGCCTGTAGTTGAACAGCTCCTGACTACTGTCCAGGCTGCCTTGTACAGCTTCATGAGCCATGGCATTAAGGGGTAGGCTGGATCCCCAAGGATAACTATAGGCATCTCAACATCCCCAACAATTATTTTCTGGTCTGGGAAGTAAATCCCTTGCTGCAGCCGTTTAAACAGATTAGTGTTCCTGAAGACGCGAGCGTCATGAACCCTTCCTGGCCATCCGACGTTGATGTTGGTGAAACGTCTCTTGTGATCCACCAGTGCTTACAGCACCATTGAAAAGTACCCCTTGCAGTTTATGTACTGGCTGCCCTGGTGCTACGGTGCCAAGATAGGGATATGGGTTCCATCTATCGCCCCACCACAGTGAGGGAATCCCATTGCAGCAAAACTACCTGTTATGATCTGCACATTTCCCTGAGTCACTACCTTTGGTAGCAGCAGCTCAGCAATTGCTTTGGCTACTTGTATCACAGCAGCCCCCACAGTAGATTTGCCCACTCCAAATTGATTACCGACTGACCCGTAGCTGTCTGGCATTGCAAGCTTCCACAGGGCTATCACCACTCGCTTCTCAACTGTGAGGCCTGCTCTCATCTTGGCATTCTGGCGCTTCAGGGCAGAGGAAAGCAAGTCACAAAGTTCCATGAAAGTGCCCTTACGCATGCGAAAGTTTCGCAGCCACTGGGAATTTTCCCACACCTGCAACACTATGCAGTCCCACCAGTCTGTGCTTGTTTCCCAGGCCCAGAATCGGCGTTCCACGGCTAGAACCTGCCCCATTAACAAGATGATCTCCAAAGCGCCGGGGCCCACGGTTTGAGAGAATTCTGTGTCCATGTCCTCATCGCTATTGTCACCGCACTGCCATAGCCGCCTCCTCCTCGCCTGGTTTTTCAGGTCCTGGTTCAGCATAAACTGCACGATAATGCGCGAGGTGTTTACAATGTTCATGACTGCTGTCTTGAGCTGAGCAGGCTCCATGCTTGCCATGGTATGGTGTCTGCACAGTTCACCCAGGAAAAAAGACAGGAAATGGTTGTCTGACGTTGCTTTCACGGAGGGAGGGGAAGGATGTACCCAGAACCACTCACGACAATGGTTTTTGCCCCATCAGGCATTGGAATCTCAACCCAGAATTCCAATGGGCGGGGGAGACTGCAGGAACTATGGGATAGCTACCCACAGTGCAACGCTCCGGAAGTCAATGCTAGCCTCGGTACATGGACGCACACCGCCAAATTAATGTGCTTAGTGTGGCTGCATGCACTCTTTACACAATCGGTTACCCAAAATCGAATTCTGTAAATTCGGAGTAATCCCATAGTGTAGACATACCCAAAGACTTCAACTCTATGCCTAAGGAGGAGTTTCAAGAAAGTCTTAGACAGTTTCTAGACAGATAAATTCAGGCAAAGAACCAATTTTACATTTTGATAATGTTCAACTTCAAGAAAGTGCTACATTACAACTGACAAACATTTCTTTGAGAGTTAACTTCTACACATTCAGATCAAAATACCATTTGCAATAATGCCATTTGGTGACTCACAATAACTTTCTATAGACTGAGGACCCTCTATGCTATGGGAACTTATAATAGCATAGCTATAGCTCCATAGCTATGCTGGCATAACCCTGTAGCATAAATGCAGCCTACAGTGATGAAGAAGGTTTTTCTTTTGCTGTAGGAATATCAATTCCCCAAGCAACAGTAGGCTAAGTAGCTGGGATGGAAGCATTCTTTTCCTGAACAATTCAGTCCTGCAGCCCCTCCTGGCGGGTTCCAAACCATGACACCCCAGTACGGGCAAAATGCTGCATATCCTGGATTGTCCTTACTCCTCAGAACCCCCACAACAAACATAAGCACCTCTATTTCATGCACTTGGCAGGCTCCAGCACCGCAACCACAAAATGCCACTTTTCCAGCAAGTTCCAATGATCCCTTCAATCATGGGGCTTTTCCCAGCCACATCCTACAGCAGGGTCCAGCAGTGCCCTCCAGCTTCCTCCCAGTCTCCAGGGAAAGCTGCTGTGCTGGGAGCAAGAAGGGGGCTGCCTGCCAGGGTCCTCTCTGCCCTCCTATCTCAGTTAATGAGGATCTGGGTCAGAGTCATAGAATTTAAGGCCAGAAGGGGCCACCACATCATCTAGTCTGACCTCCTGTATATTGCAGGCCACCAACACCACCCAGCACCTGCACACTAAACCCAACAACCAAAATTAAACCAAGCAGAAGTAGCCAAAGCAGAAGCTGCAGGTGGTTGAAGATGAATTTCTGAGCCGCCTCTTGCCGTTCATAAGATCACAATACTTGTGATAATTTCATGAGTATTGGTGCCTCCATATATACACATCAATATTTGCATGGCAATATACTACACAGTCACCGGTTAGAGCAAATTTTAAAAACTCGATGGTTTGAATTTTTAGCATGCAATCACCCCCACTACACTTATGATTAATGTGTACAGCTTTCAGAATTGGGTCCTTATAATAAATATCAAGTTGAAACTAGTTTAGAGTTTATGATTTAGTGAGTTTGTAAAAAGGACGTTGTCAGATTAAAAACTTTATTTAAAACCAATTTCCTAATTTATGTACAAACGTTAACTTTCAGCTCCGCTTGGGAAAAAATAGACTTGCCAATTTAAGTTTGTTTGTAGAGATTTTCTAGCCAGTTCCATGTTCAGATTCTCATGCATTAACTCACTGCAGCAGTGTTCAAGTTAGAAAACATCGTAGGGCAATATTTTAAATCCAAACAATTCATTAAAACTTGTACAATATTAACAGTAAGTTTTGAGCAATCATTTAGAATATTATATATTTTATTTAACCAGACCTATTTTTTGGGCCCAGTGTGATTTAACCATCTCTATAAAGTATTTTGCTGTCAGGGGCTATATTTGTTTGTACAGTACCTAACACAATGGGGTCCTGGTCCAGGACTAGGGCTTCCAGGCACTATAAGAATACAAATATAATAACAGTAAATAATAAACTGAAAAACTTTAAAGGGACACTATCTAATTGGTCCTCAAACTTAGTTTTTTTTTAAACATTAAAAATCCCCACTAAAACTAATTATAAGAGTGTATTTTTAAAAAATATACATTGATTTTGTATAGATATGAAACATTCCACTTAATTTTTCTTACACACAGGGACGGTTCTAGTACCTCTGGCACCCTCTACAGACTCACTTGATTCAGACCCCTTTTGCAATCAGTTGCTGCTCTTTCCCACTCTTAAGATAGGACATAGCTATTTTATTTTATAATATATAAAGTATCTACTAGTTAGGACAGGTTGACTGGGATGGGGAAGAGGGCATACAGAACAGGCTGGTTAGGGAACGATGGAAAAGGGACAGACAAACAGGGTGACTGAGGTTTAGGGTCAATATTGAGCAAATCTAGGTTCTTAGTAGAACTTGGGAGGCGGAAGTGATCTTTTGTGGCTGAACGAAGAACAAGCCTTCACAAAACCAGCTCTATAGCTCCACGTAGGGGCACTAAAGGTTATTCTGCCTGCCCGAGTTGGCTATGCCAATTCAAGCATTGCTGTGTTGTGCTAGTGCACGAGAACCTTGAAAGTGAAACTAGAATCACAGAAGATCAGAGTTGGAAGAGACCTCAGGAGGTCTAGTCCAATATCCTGCTCAAAGCAGGACCAACCCCAACTAAATCATCCCAGCCAGGGCTTTATCAAGCCGGGCCTTAAAAACCTCTAAAGATGGAGATTCCACCACCTCCCTAGGTAACCCATTCTTGTGCTTCACGACTCTCCTAGTGAAATAGTTTTTCCTAATATCCAACCTAGACCTCCCCCACTGCAACTTGAGACCATTGCTCCTTCTTGTGTCATCTATCACCACTGAGAACTGCCTAGCTCCATCCTCTTTGGAACCCCCCTTCAGGTAGTTGAAGGCTGCTATCAAATCCCCCCTCACTCTTCTTTTCTGTAGGCTAAATAAGCCCAGTTCCCTCAGCCTCTCCTCATAAGTCATGTGCCCCAGTCCCCTAATCATTTTCATCGCCCTCCACTGGACTCTCTCCGATTTGTCCACATGCTTCCGTAGTGAGGCGCCCAAAACTGGACACAATACTCCAGATGTGGCCTCACCAGTGCCAATCACTTCCCTCGATTTACTGGCAATGCTCCTACTAATGCAGCCCAATATGCCGTTAGCCTTCTTGCCAACAAGGGTACACTGCTGACTCATATCCAGCCTCTTGTCCACTGTAATCCCCAGGTCCTTTTCTGCAGAACTGCTGCTTAGCCAGTCAGTCCCCAGCCTGTAGCAGTGCATGGGATTAGTCTGTCCTAAGTGCAGAACTCTGTACTTGTCCTTGTTGAACCTCAGATTTCTTTTGGCCCAATCCTCCAATTTGTCTAGCTCACTCCGGACCCTATCCCTACCCTCCAGTGTATCTACCTCTCCCCCCAGATTAGTGCCACCTGCGAACTTGCTGAGGGTGCAATCCATCCCATCATCCAGATCATTAATAAAGATGTTGAACAAAACCAGCCCCAGGACCGACCCTGGGGCACTCTGCTTGATACCGGCTGCCAACTAGACATGTAGCCATTGATCACTACCCGTTGAGCCAGACAATCTAGCCAGCTTTCTATCCATCTTTTAGTTCATTCATCCAATCCATACTTTTTTAACTTGCTAGCAAGAATACTGTGGGAGACCGTATCAAAAGCTTTACTAAAGTCAAGGTATATCATGTCCACCGCTTTCCCCATATCCACAGAGCCTGTTATCTCATCATAGAAGGCAATCAAGCTGGTCAGACACGACTTGCCCTTGGTTAATCCATGTTGACTGTTCCTGATCACCTTCCTCTCCTCCAAGTGCTTCAAAATGGATTCCTTGAGGACCTGCTCCATGATTTTCCTGGGGACTGAGGTGAGGCTGACTGGTCTGTAGTTCCCCGGATTCTCCTTCTTCCCTTTTTAAAAGATGGGCACTATATTTGCCTTTTCCCAATCATCTGGGACCTCCCCGGATCGCTACGAGTTTTCAAAGGCCAATGGCTTTGCAATAACATCAGCCATCTCCCTCAGCACCCTCGGATGCATTGCATCCGACCCCATGGACTTGTGCATGTCCAGCTTTTCTACATAGTCCTTAACTTGTTATTTCACCACTGAGGGCTGCTCACCTCCTCCCCATACTGTGCTGCCCAGTGCAGCAGTCTGGGAGCTGACCTTGTCTGTGAAGGGCGAGGCAAAAAAAAGCATTGAGTACTTCAGCTTTTTCCACAGCACCTGTCACTAGGTTGCCTCCCCCATTCAGTAAGGGTACCACACTTTCCCTGACCACCTTCTTGTTGCTAACATATCTTTAAAAACCCTTCTTGTTACCCTTCACATCCCTTGCTAGCTGCAACGTCAATTGTGCTTTGGCTTTCCTGATTACACCAGGCTAGTTGTTTTTATTTTCCAGGCTGAAGTGCAAAAAGTAAATAACTAAATTTGTGTTCTAATTCTAGTAACTACTACAAATTGTGTGTGTGGGAGGGAGGGGGGGTTATTCATAACACAAGTATGGAAATGTGTTTAATTACATTACTTTTCGTCTGATACAAAAGTATCACTAAGGGATAACTGTATATGCCAATTCCTATGTTTTTAATGTAAAAAAAACAAAAACCACAAATTAGAGTAATTTTATCAAACAAAATAGACTCCAACTCCATGCAGGTGGACAGCGAAATAATAGCATAATGTAGTAAGTTCTCAGATTCTTTAATAAAATAGGAAAAGTCATCCTTTAGGTAGTGAGTTCATGAATTCGCAGTAGGAATTCAGTCCAAAATAAGCATCCATGATATTGGTCACAGTAAAGAAGTACTGTCAATATGAAAGGAACCCATAAGATTCAGAAAAAAAACAAGATTTGCTGTATTGCTTTCAAATGTTCTAAATTAATTTCTAAAACTAATCTTAGAAGCTTGCAAATTAATATATCAATACCAAAAAATGGGTTGTCTTGCTTTGGAAAAATTCTAAATTTACTGTTCGAAGGCATTCTTCAAATATGAACTACAATTCATAATAGGCCTGGAAAAGAAATGTAGACAAAAGCAGTTAGGGCCCATTTTTTTTTTAAAATGACCTCATTAGAACTGGTCTGGTTTTCAGAGCTGTTGAGCAACCACAACTCCAATTTAAGTCAGTGGGAGCTTAAAGTAAGTACTTAACTGAATTGGTCACCTTAAATAAAACAGCCCCCAAATTCAAGGACAATATGAAAATTTGAGCCTTAAAGTTTTACTTAATTTCTAGTACTAAACAATTGATTCATTGTCTTAACTAGTAGTTAATTTCAAAGGCCAGAAGTTCTCAGAAGTTATATTCTTATGGTTAAGGACAGAAGAAACTGATATGCTTAGAAAGTAAACCACAAATTCTTCAAAAATCTCTGGAACAGATGGAATTTCATTGTCTCAGAATCCGAAACCAGCTACTGATCGTATGGTCTAGCCTAACTTTTCTTCTATTTCAACTCACCAGCTCGGAGGGGACGTGGAACTCCCCCTACAAAGATAGTTTTTCTTGGGTCCAACGGCTGAGAACCATCCATTACAAAATCACTGTCACTTAGGTTCCAAGGTCGAATTTGCACCTGAAAGAAAGATGTCAACTTAATCTTCACTTCATTGCTAACTTACCCTACACAAAGTAATAAGAATTAAGAATCAGCTGCTAAACATTTACATATGTAAAATCTGATTAGAATATATGTAAATACACATATTCACATTCTTTTTTAAAGATAAAATAGTAAAATGATAGAATGTGAAAGTAAAAACGATGCACGTATATCATTTATCTATGTAGGTATTCAGAATGTACAGTTTACAGTGTTTACTTGATAAATGTGGACAGTACATTTATCACCTCTAGAGGCCAGGCTTGAGTTAGATTTCCTCGTGCAAATGCAGCTACCCCATTCTCTCCCTAATTTGCTTCCTCCTCCAGCCTCCTTTATTAGGAATATGGAATATATAAAAGGACATTAAGAGCTTTATCATTTATAGTGTGAATTTAAGGATGCCAATTGAACATTCAGCTTTCTTCTAGTCACATAAAATTTTAAAAAGAGGGAAGAGGAAGTGGAATTAATTCCTATGTTTAAAATAAGATTTCAGAAATATAAGTGCACTTGTTCAGTTGAGTTAAGCAGCCAGCTAGATAGTGGACTGTTAGACAGAAAGTCTTCAGATTGTACAGAACTAAGAATTCTGCTCAAAAGCCATTTGGATAAGCCTGCTCATCACAACCACCCCAGAATAAGTGAATTGTGTAAGAATCACTTGGATTTGCCATTGCATTGCAATTTTCTTTCACCCCTGCAGGTCTAATCTTCTAATTCAAAAAGGCACCCGTGAGCCTTTTATATGAATTTGATTAAGGATTACTCTGGAAGGATTATGCATATAATATATTAAATTTAACATATATAATAATAATTACAATTATATAAAGAATAAGGCCCTAATTTGCAAGAAATTAAGCACATACATTACATTGTTTACATGACTAGCCCCATTGACTAAATATTTACAAGATTGCAAACCAAGCTCCTCAGTATGCCCAATTTAAAAAAAAAATGGGAATGGGTGATAAATAGTTGTGTACATAATTACAGACGTAAACAGGTAGTAAATGATTGACATTACCCTTTGCAGAAGGAAGTTAGGCCAGGCTACATGTTTAGAGAAATACTTTATATTAATGGCCGCCCTAAACGGATGTTATCATTCCTGTAAATTAATAAAGTAGCAACTATCTTAATACCACCACCACACATGCAGTTCTTAGCCCCTCTTTATGGAAACCTGTCCACTTAAAAGACTGATAGTACAGAAGTCCTCTACCTTCAGGATTTAACACAGTGCCAGCAATTCCAGAGAGTTTCTTGTAATGTCCCATTGGCAGTTATAATCAGGATGGACCACTTTGTATAATTTAACAAGATTAAGTCTCTATTCTAGTTCAATCCTGAGTAATATGAGCCAGTTGTGCTGAAGTGGGAATTGTATCATGTATGTAATGCACCACTATATGCAAGCAACTGAAGCGGTTATCCACCAGCTCATTTCTGACTGCAGACAACATAAAAATGCTTGGTTTTTACATATCAAAAGTCAGGTTACATCTACAATGCCACTTTACTTTCTAAATAATTTAAAAACATTATCTTAGTAACTAGGTCTTTTCCAATATTCATTTTTAACAGATTCAGTAGTAATAGGGATAATTGTTCATCTTTGATTATAGGGAGTCTTTATGGAAGTATATGGAAGTAATTTAGAATAAAAAAGGGGGAAAATATTAAGGTATCAGACATTCAACCAGCAATACATTTTGAGGGATGTTAACTAGAAAAAAAATATTTAATTTTCTATACCAATGAATATCTGCCTGAATATATGTTTATTTAAAAAATCCCTTTAGAAGAATCCAGTTAAAATTTGATTAGCTCTAGCAAAATGACTCAGCAAGAATATACCTCAAACATGTTTTCCTTCTTTCTGGTATTATCTTACTCCTCATTTGTCCATCAGAAGTGCACAACTATATGCTTTTCATTGGTTTTAATAAACCTTCTTTTATAAACCAAATCTGGGTCAAAGCAGACTTGCTACAGTAAGTGAAAGGCATGAAAGATTATAAATTGCTTAGCTAGCATATGCAGAATTGAAAGCAATGAAGTACTGGCAAGGCTGCCTAAATTATTAAAGAGTTTTCTTTTTTAAATCATAGGGGCTTTTAAAAAACAACAGTAGTATAGGCAAAGAAACTAAAGCATTTACTCTTTTTTTTTTTAAAATAGGTGACTTGTAACAGGACACATTCTGTTACGATATGGTACTGGAAGTACCAACATAAAAGTTTAAACAAACTTCTGAAGAAGCCAAATTATGCTAACGTAAGAAGGTAAGCCTAGTAAAGGAACACCAACATAACCAGTTTAACAGTTACACCAGGGGAAAAATGCTTGCATATTTATTTGCTTTTGAATTGGCAAGGGGAAGTTGGTTAACAGCCAAGGCACTTTGTATACTGCTTACCGGTTTGTCCTTGATGGTGGGGCTTGACACACATAGGTAAAGTTTTCCATCTTCTTCCAGACAGGCATCTATCAGTGCTTGTACAGAGCTTTCCTCTTGGAACAGCAAAAAGGCATAACCTTGGAAAGGACAATGGCACAAAAAGAAAAAGAAAAAAAAGAAAAGATGAAAACTTTTGAAAGATAGGTCAAAACAGAGAACACAAAAAAAGAAAATCAAAGAACTGCAAATATCTTGTAAGCAGTTGGTTTTGACACTTCACTAAGACTCTGAATTACTTTATTTGTCCCAATACATAGATGGCAATAAAAGTGTAATATTGTTGCTAACTGTACTGAAGTTAATCCAATAATAATATGCTTTCATAAGGAATCCTGATATAGGATCACATGGAGAAAGCAGGTTTCCCCACCATCACTCTTATTTTTGTTTTGATGCTGCATACAGTGTTGGTATCACAGTGGAGAAAAAAAAGTCTTTGGAAAGTTTGTTTTCTTTATATACTTTAAAGGTTCCAAACAAAACACAGAATGGCTGGAAAAAACAGGAAAAAATGTGGAAAATTAGCCCACAACTATGATAGATCTATATTTGTGCTCTTACAAGTATTTGTCATCTTAAATAAAGCGATGGTGTTGAGGCAGTTTCAGATGATATACAAGGGGGGAAATACTATGTGGAAAGGTCCATGGAATGAAAACCTGCATACAGATAACCTGAATATTTCTATCCTGAACATACATATGTTGGCAAGGGAAAAATGTATATTCTCATTCATTCATACTGTAGCTTTATTTCCTAAATATATTTCTAAATCAAATCTCCTAATGTACGCAATCCTCATTGAAGACCATGATTTACTTAATTTGGACTTTTAAATTGCCACATATATAAAAGATTACCACTTCTTTTAGATCATGAAACTTTCTCATGCTTAGAGCACTCAAAGGCTCAGAATTTCTTTAACGTTCCCCTCTAAAAAAGTGCTGAAATAAGGTAATCTTGAGGGAAAGCTGTCAGCAACTGAAAGATTATGGATTGAGAATTGGAGTGCCTTCTGGCCCACAGATATTCTGATAAGATGATACATTTTAAATCAAATTTTTAATTTTAGTTGAGAGTACTGAGATATGAGACAAGCTTTTGTACACTATAAAGGTAAGCCTCAGATATTCTTAACACATATCCCTAACAGGTTAAATTTTGGAATAAAAAGAAAGGTAAATTACTGCAATGCTACTACACTAAATTAGATCTTACAACCATTTGGTAATTACAGCTAGAATTGAATGCAGCTGCCCAGTTGTGGGGAACTTCCAGTAGTCTGTGTTACACCTGTGCTGAATAATTAGGAGTAGCTACCAGATGATTTCCCACTCACTGTTTTGATATTGGCTTTCACCTTCATAGTTTGGACCTTGCCTACCTTATAGAGTTCCTTTCTTCACACAATTTTGTAGCAACTGTTTGAGCTAGCATTCTTCTCGAAACACAGAAGGACTGCTAGCAGAAGATTCTCAGTCAGGGGCACTAAAAAGGCACCTGGCTAGGCCTATTTGCATTCCCAAGTTTTACTGGGGAGGCAGCAGTGAAGAGGAGCTCAAGTAGAATTTTGAAGTAGTCACTGTGGAGAGCTTTCTTGGTGCAATTTTTTTTTTGCTTGTTTAATTATTTTTTAAACTTTTGTACATGCACTAAGAAATTAAAATTTAGTGTTCAAAATCAATTTTTCACCAGGACATTGCACAACATCTCTGCCCTTCAAAGGTTATTTCCCTACAAGGTTTCAACTTTCTACTGCTCACCATCTTTATACTACAGATATTCAAAGAAAGGTTGCACAATAATTTAATAGGTCAAGTGTATTCATCATTGAACAGACGACAGCCTTTAAAATTTCACCATAGGAGTGTGTTTCAGAAAGTCTTGGGCACTTGCTAAGAACTTAGGTTGCAACAACTATAGCTATGATCTACTGAGACACTGAGTGATCTACTGAGACACTGATTAAAATCTATGGCATATGTCGACAAAAGCCATACAGTTCATTGTGTTAGCACTACAGTAACTTGCTGCCTATACATCAAACTGATTAATCTTTGAAAAAATTTAATAGCTGAATTTATATATTGATTAATTCTGTTTAAACTGACCAATCACAGTATCACATGAAATTTGAGTGCCCAGACTTGTAATGGATTGAGAATATGTATTCATCATTGTCTTCATGTTATCTCCATTTTATTTTCCAATCTGTGCAGCTATCGTGTTTTCTTCACCTTATAATGAACCTGCCCAGTAAGAAGTAAAATCTGTTCACTATCCCAATTAGAAATGTGTTCTGTTTGGCAGTTGATCTGTCCTATCAAATGCTCCCCACCCCAATCGTGAAACTGAACACTTGGAAGAGACTATAGCAGGGGTGGGCAAACTTTTTGGCCCAAGGGCCACATCCAGGTGTGGAAATTGTATGGCAGGCCATGAATGCTCACAAAATTGGGAGTTGGGATGCAGGAAGGGGGGTCTGGGCTCCAGCTGGGGGTGCAGGCTCCGGGGTGGGGCCAAAAATGAGGAGTTCAGGATGCAGGAGGGGGCTCCAGGCTGGGGCAGTGGGTTGGGGTGTGGGGCGGGGGGGGGGGATGAGGGCTCCGGCTGGGGGTGTAGGCGGTTGTTCCAGGCTGGGACAGAGGGGTTCAGAGAAAGGGGAAGGGGATCAGGGCTGGGGCAGGGGGTTAGGGCGCGGGACGGGTGAGGGGTGCAGACTCTGGAAGGCACTTACCTCAAGCAGCTCCTGGAAGCAGCGACACGTCCCCTCTCTGGCTCCTATGCAGAGGCGTGGCCAGGCGGCTCTGTGCTGCCCCGTCCCTGCAGCCTTGGTTCCCAGCCAATGGGAGCTGCAGGAGCAGCGCTTGGGGCAGGAGCAGGAGCAGCATGCGGAGCCCCCTGGCTACCCCTACATGTAGGAGCCGGATGGGGGGACATGCTGCTGTTTCCAGGAGCCGCGCGGAGACACAGCACACACAGAGCAGGGCAAGCCCCCGACCCCATTCCGTGGCTAGAGCCCCAGAGCAGGGCAAGCCCTGGACTCTGTTCCCCGGTGGGAGCTCAAGGGCCAGATTAAAACATCTGAAGAGCCAGATGCAGCCCCCGGGCCATAGTTTGCCCACCCCTGGACTATAGTATTCCCTCGCCTTCCACCACTAATCATATTTCATTGGTCAATTCATTTTTTGGGGGTGGAGGCATGGTGTTTAAACTCATAGGCAGACTTCAGTACCCTTTATACTTCAATCTGAAAAATTAGCCCCAAATGTTAAGAATATTCTGGTTCTAACCAATATTTCCACTGGTTATTAAATAACCTCAAAGTTCAGAGATTAAGCTAAGCACTCCAAAATGTGGATGCTTGTCCATACGTTGTATGAATATTTTTGGTTTGCAAAATTCATTTGGACATTTTGTCTGACCAGTCTTTTTTAGAGTGCTTTCTTTCCTGGATGGAACACACAGCATAGAAGATAGAAAAGAAAAAAAAAATCTATACATATTAGTTTTTTATACTGCTCCTCATTACCACAGTATCTGAATGCCTTCCATGGAAAACAAACAGCAAATATTTACTTCAAGATTTGGGGAAAGGTTTGGGATGATTCTTATTGGAATCTACACAGATGCTCCTGATTTTCTTACCTCACAGTAAAGATTCTGTTGAACTTGTGGCAGCAAGACCCGAATGCCATTTTTGGATATGGTAAATATTGTATTTGTAGTTATGATCCAATTAAAAATTACCCTAAACACAAAACCCTTGGCTTGTTCTGTTCAGCTGCTAGACTACAAATGCAGTCCTGGTTAGTCAGGACCTCTCCTGACTTCTGTGCCCTATATACTGCAGTCAGAAAAATTCGCCACAAACACAAAACCTGTGCTGCCTCACTCTTCTAGAGCATATTACCTCTGCCAAATACGGAGACTACATGGAGTCTCTGAAAATGAGATTCTACGCACTTTGCTTTGGGATCATGACTGCCCTCCCCCATTGGCTCTGCTGGGCCACCCAATCAGCTTCTCAAAAAAAACCTGGCTAACATAGGACTTCAAACCTGCTGATTTGATGCCTCCCCCAATTATTGAAAGGTTTTGGACATCCAAGACCTCCAGAAATCAGGTTTCCACTATAATTAAAAGTTGTGATTCAATAACTGAAGTTAAATTCAAATACTACACTGATAAGCACATAAGAACTTAGATAGAATTGAATAAAACATCTATATCTGCCAAAGTTAAATTAATAAAAAAAAATCACATTCATCAAAATATTTAGGGAAGCAAAGAGTCAAGAGAGAACCACATTGAGATAGGAAACCTACACTATTTATTTTAGAATTAATGTTTAAAGTGTTCTGAATGTGTGAAGTATTGTTACTACTAAAATCCATTGCATAAAATCTATCCTCTTTTCAGTATTTAAGGTTGTTCGTGTTTGTTAGAATTACTAATCTGTAAATTAAGATCTCTGAGATACTCCTTGCTCACATGGACTCCCAAGCACGAACTTTTATTTGCATTGATTGAATAGAACCCTGTGGCAGAAGGTGTTCCCTGAACTCTAACTATACAAAAGTTAACTAGAAAATATCCATGAAGACCACTTGCTCCATGCTTAAGCTAACATTGCACAAGGAAGTTTTAGATCACACAAGATGCAATTTAAATTAAATATCAAATATGTATTTTGTATCAGGAAAAACAGAAGACCATTTTGAATTATAATGCCAACCAAGCCTTTTAATGAAAAGCTAATATGTACTTTGACAACCATCATGCACCATCTTTTCATAATTATATCAACCTGTGCTTAAATGGCTATAATTGGCAAGTCTCTGGGACAGACCATATTATTCCCTCTAGGCTATGACACCACAACATGTGGTTTGGAAGGTATAGCTTTGGCTGCTAGGCAACAGAGCTCTCAGCCATGCCCTATGTAGTTGTATGCAATTATTCAGTGCATCTCACAGACCGTCTTGAAGGATTTTTAAATATCCTCAAGGATGGTTGGGGTTTAAACTTATCCTCTGCCTTTCTCTGATTTTCAGATACAGCCAAGAAAACATTAGGTGGTGTTCAGATGCATGTCCAAATAAGATTTATGCCAGTGTCTGAACTAGAAACACAGGGAGTGTTCAGGTTTAATGGTGCCAAAATCTCATGAGCTATTTTCACATTCTTCTGACCAAAAATAGACAATCTCCTCATAAGATGAACTTTTCAAGCTTCCCAGAATCATGGCAGTCATTCTCATATTTTAGCTCCACCTGAGTCTCAATAAAGGTTTCTTCTTTCCACAACTAAACTAAAAGGAGGTGGTTCATATTTGAGAAACTGAATACGAATTCCTTCCTCTGCCTGGAAATTGAGTTCTGAGCCATCTCTGCTTAAAATGGATCTTTTGTTTTATTTATTTATTTATTTTAAACTGATTTGTTTTTGATTAAAATATGCAATGTGAAATTCAGATGTGTGGAGCTCCAGAATATTTAATACTTGTATTTACTGAAGTGCTCACATATCAAAATATACAAATCCACATTTATATTACTGATATACATTTTCCCCCAACATGCAATCACTGAAATGTCACAGCTATAACTGGTTATCAGCTGAGCTGGCCAAAAAGTTTCCATCAACTGTTTGATGGAAAATTGTGTTTTTGACAAAAAGTTTTTCGCAAAGTCTCCTTTCCTTGGAAAATTTTGGCTTTTCATAAAAACCAAAAAGTTGTTGGTTTTCAGTTGAAAATGAAAGAAATGTAGCCAAAACCCAAAAAATTTCATTTCAGAAATGCTACTTTGTTGTCTCATGTCCCATTCTCTTCCCAGAGAGACAAAATCTTCCATGATGCACTGCAGCCAGGGTCTCCCATGCTGCACCATGGCAGCTCAGCAACAGAGGAGACCATGGTGCATCCTTCCTAAATTTTATGTGGAAATGTTAATTCCAGAGGATGCCTATGACACAACTGAAATGTACCCCCCTTCTGAAATGGAGGACAGCGACAGCATTCTGCACAAAACTGAAGGGGAGAGGAAATGTTGGCCGTAGACACATGGGCAAACTCTCAGGAAAAGTGTTAGGGATGTTTACTGTCAACATGGAACAGTCAGGCCCTCCATATTATTTTAGTGCAAATGTAATGCAATAACTTGTGTCATATTGATAGCACAGAAGACCAAAATTCTCATTTTATCCATAGAATAAGGAAACACAAGCAGCAAATTGCTAATATCCTTGTGCTGTTTGCCAACTCTGATATGGAGGAATGATTGCTAGGGGTTAGAAGTTAGTTCATTGTCCATATTTTTTTCAATCTGTGGCTTCTCTACTGTTATGGCCAGTAAGGGTATCAGTTCTGGTCATGGTCTCAATGATGTGGTTCACTGTCCAGTAAGAATGGAAGTTAAACTACCAAACTGATTTCACATAGGCCATTGAGCAAGGATTTCAGTTTGTAAAGGTCCAGTATTTTCATTCTATTCCTGCAGGAAACATGCTTGCTATTTAGCTTCCTGTATAGACATTTAGTTCTTATTTTACTACAAAAGAAATAAATACAATTTAAAAAATAATCATTTATTGGCCCCAAGAGCACCATTGTTATTTTACACAGAGCTAAGTATACTGAGTAATTTGTTCAAAGCTTAAAAAAAAAAAAAAAAAACCACCACACAGGTTGACTCTAACAGTGGTTCTCAAACTGGGGTTCACGAAGTGTTACAGGGGGTTCTTGGGAAAAAATTCCCTAATGGCGGACAGAGTGTCCAGAGGAACCCCAGGCAGCATGGGGCCAGCAGCCCGGAGCCTCTGGACTTCTAAGAGCTAAGCAGATCAAAGCAAGCGCATCTATCACACTGAGAAGATTTAAACTTCAAAACTCCGTATAAGAAATGGAAAAGGAGGTGGATATTTTTTGCTGTTTTTAAAATAAATAAAGGCAGCTAGTATTGTTTTTAAAATTATTTTGAAGAACAAGTTTAAGCTTTGTTGTTCGTCTGTAAAGTGCGTTGTTAACCTGGACTGCTCAAGACCTGAATGCTTGTGTAGCAGGAACTCTGAGTTGGCTTCTTAAATACCTTTATGCTGTTTCACATCTGATACTCCTTGATGAAACATAGGAGCCTTGTCTTACAACAGGCTTATTCAAAGTGATACAAACTACTAAAGTGAGATCTTGGAAGAGTGTTGCCATTTTCATAATGTAATAAAAATACTGTAATAATAAATAATAATTGATAATAAATAGTGTGTAATAAGCATGTCATAAAAACACATTTTATATTTCCAAGATCACTGCTTTTTATAATGTATACTCAGGTAAAGGAGAAAATCCCTGGAAATATTCATTTTTAGGAGGGGGTACGTGAGACTTGACATTTTAGTGAAAGGGATTCACAAGTTGTTAAAGTTTGGGAACCACTGCTCTATAACTGTGATGCAAGGGAAATCTCTCCTATGTATGCATTTCCACGCTCTCCCCGGATCTAGACACACATACACCCTCACACCCACCCGCCCCTGCCTGCCTGTCGACCACTGTGTTCCTAATGCCGGGGAGAGCAAGATTTCACATTAATGATTTGCTGTTAGCTGCCGGAGTGGCATGCTCAGCTGTCAGAACTTCCTAGAGATTTAAAATGGAAGGGGAGCATGCCTCTGTAGCTGGAATGCAGGCCAGTGGAGTTCAAAAACAGTGAGCAGAGAAGTTGCAGTGGGCATTGTGGGATACTGGAGGAGGCCAGTTATGACGATATAATGAACGGCAGTGTCTACACTGATGCTTTGTCGCTTTAACTTTGCTACAAAAAGCTCTATGCTTGTCGAGGTGGTTTTATTTTGTCGGCAAAACTCTCCTGTTTTGGCGACAAAAGGAGCATTCTAGTGTGTACACCTCCACTGTATTGCCAGCAAAAGCTGCCTTTTGCCAACAAAACTGTGTAGAGTAGACAAGGCCTTAATTTCATTATTCTGCTAGACAGTAAAAATCTTGGACTTTTTTGTCCTATGATTGCAAACATGTTAACAGGCCATTCTACCTTGAATAATCTCTTAGAATATGTGCTAAATACCTAGGCTAAACAATCTGTCCCACCTTGTATTTAACTGTGATGCCTGAAGTACCTTTCCCAGACCTGAAGGGGTCTGTGTAGCTTAGAACTTTGGCTTTGTCTACAGCGCCACTTTCGTTGTTAAAACTTTTGTCACTCGGGAGTGTGAAAAAACACACCCCGAATAACAAAAGTTTTAATGACAAAAAGCATTGGTGTGGACAATGCTTCGTCGGCGGGAGCCATGCTCCTGGTGATGAAGCTACCACCCCTCTTTGGAGGTGGTTTTATTTTGTCGCCTGGAGAGCTCTCTCCTGGTAATAAAGAGCAGCTACACAGTGCACCTTACAATGGTGCGGCTGCAGCGGCACCGCTGCGCCATTGTAAGCTGCGCAGTGCAGACATAGCCTTTGTCTCTGTCACCAACCGAAGTTGGTCCAACAGAAGATATTACCTCACCCATTTTGTCTCTCTAGTATCACAAGACCAACAAGGTTACAACAACACTGCACATGATGTACCTACTCTTGTTTGGTAATGTGGTATTTATTATACCAATAGAAAAACACCCTGTGTCAGCAAAAGCTGCCTCTGTACTGGGGCTCTGCCAGTACAGCTATACCAGCAAAGCATTCATAGTATAGACGAGGCTTTAATTTAACATAATTATAATACTAATCACATGAACCAGTAATGATATGATTTACATAGATGAGCTTTTGACAATGGAAGTAAGAGTTGTATTTGTAAAATTTTCTGTGGCAGTATATATTGTTTCATGACACCTACAGTACATAAAATTAAAACTAAAATAAGTATCAGATAAGTAATAAGCAGTATACTGAATTTGAGAGAAACAAAGGGGATGATGCAATATCTTTTATTGGACCAACTTAGGTTGGTGAAAGACAAGCTTTCAAGGTACACAGAGCTGAATTTGTCAGTTTCAGGATTAAGAGGCAATACACGTAAAAACTGCTCCAGGCAGAAACAGATAATCTATTCCTGTTTGTGTATGCATCAGGCATTTTTAACTCTGAACAGGCTGCTGAAAATAGATCAGCTTTCAGATTAAACAGATTTATTTTTTCATTCTTTGCTTGAAAAGTGAATTTCTACTCCTGCTCCAAGTAATGCTAATGTGGAAAGCCTCTAGATAAATATAAACTGATAGCCTCTACTTGGTTTCAGCTGCCATTTCAAACATGCTGAAAGCACAATCTTAAAAATTTAATCAACATCCAATACATGTTTTGGAGGAAGAAAATCTGGGAGCAAGTCGAGAGCAAAAGTTATCTCAGTTTCTCTTTTTACTAAAAGGCACTTCAATTTTTTTAATTAACAAGAAAGTTTGTAATTATTTTCTGATCACTATTTAAATAGTATGCCCTTTTTAGGGCAAAGAAAATCAGAGCTCATTAAAATCAATGGGTACATTAAGCACTCAAGTGAAGCTCCTTTGTATAATAAAAACAGCTTTAGACAAAGGAGGAGGCTGATGTTTAGAACTGCCTGGCAAGATCACACAGTCCAGAAGGGTATTTTCAGCTCAAATGGTGTTTTCGATGTTTCAGATTCCGGGACTGGGACATATTTTGTGCATTTTGCTATGAGTTCGTGAGAGTCCTTGGAGAGAAACAAAGGTAGGGAATTGTTTTAGAATAGGGCACAGATACCTGATCTCAGGCTTCTGCAAAAAGAGTGCTGCCTGTGTGAATTTTATTCCTACTGCTGAGAAAAGGATTTGTATAAGTTCTCTAAATTAACAGCTTAAAACTAAGGCCATGTCTTCACTACAAAAAGAAAAAGTTGTGCTCTTAACTCAAGTTAGCCAGCTTGAGTTAAGATCCCAGTAAAGACAAGGCCTATGACAATATCCTGACACTGTTACTGATTTCTAATCCAAGCAAAAACCACTTCACAAAACCCTGATTTTCAGCCATTGCTCAGCCAAATGCACTACAATACAGTAAAACCCTTTTTTAAAATGTGAAGAGTTTTTCTATTAACCTGTTTATATTTAGAAAGGTCTTTTATATGCACCCAAGAGCAACACCAGATATCCCTACTGCTTCCTTCTTCTTTCTTTATGCACACAAAGAGTAGCAGCATGCAATCTGATAGCACCATAGTGTTAATATTTTCTTATTTACTAACATTGGAAGAGATTAGTTTTGGGGATTATTTGTTACAATAGTAGGTACAGCATTTTTGGATAGAAATGTGATTTTCAATTTGATGGCATCCCTTTTATTCACTGTAGTTAGCATAATCCCATATCAGCAGCACTATGCAGACTAAATCAGTTAGGTCTTGAAAAAAATACAGAACAAGAATTTATGCTTTCATTTAATCTTTTCCACTGATGACAAAAGAGGAGTAATTATTTAGTTCCTGGCTTGAGAAAAAGCACTGAGCAGTAGAAAGAGCAAGAAGACATATGATTAGCAAGAGTTATTTGAAAACTTCATTTGAAACATTCACAGTACAGATTTTGCATGTCAGCATTTTCCACTAATCTAATCTTTTTTGTAGCTTCGGGATCAATGGAGATTTTAGCATTCTGCAGTTTACCCATGTTGAAAAATAACATGTCCCAAAGTCATAGTCACTCCGTATTATAATCATCTCCATAGAAGCCTATTATGCTGTCAGCACTCTCAGTCATCAAAAATGTGTTCTATTGCTGACAGCTTCAACACTAGTTTCTTATCAAACCATGGTCACTTTAACCAGAACTTCACTGCAGTAGAAAAACAAATAACTGTTTTGGATTTTCAGCCACATGCGTATTGCTTTCCCATTTTAGCTGCTCAAGCGTGTTTCTTTGTCTGTAAAGTCGACTGGGATTCTCAAACTGCACCTTTTTCTTCAGTGGCAGAAGATTTCTCCAAATCTCTAAATCACTCTTTGTAACTCCGTTATATACTTTCTTTAAAAGAACAGAACAAGTGGCATTTGGGGAGTGCTGAGCACTTTTTAGGAATTTATAATTCACAGGTTTAAATTTTAAAAGCTTTTATCAAATTCTCTAATACACCAAAATTTCCACTTCATTAAGGGAAGGAAATTAACTACCTTGCAACCATCATTGTATAAATAATGTATACTGATGCATTAATGCAACATTTTTGTGCTGTTAAGCATTATGCTGATACTATGTTACTGTAAGAATAGCACTATTTGAGTTATTGCAATAGATGTTTTGTCAGCAATTCCTTTACAATACCCTGGTTATAAGAGTTTATAATAGACTTTGGACTGAAACTTTGCTTATGTGACAAGCAGTGACAACTAAGATGGCACACAGGAAAGTTTAATATGCTGTGGGTCTGGAGTCTGTGGACCATCACCCCATTGTAATATCCTTCCTCTGCAATGTCCCTCTGTCAACTTAAAAGTGGAGTTTGGTGCTTCATAAGAAATGTTGCATGGTTATGCACCAGTTACAACTGATGGCTCTTTGTATCTTGGACCACACAATACCATGATTGAGAGAACCAGTTTTACTCCAGGGCTAGCAAATTCACAGAGTGACATGTAGGCTCGTATTTAAAAAGGTAGAAAGAAGCATTTCAGGAGAATGGCGTTTGCAGCTGTTATGGAATAGGGGCACAGGTTTCTGAAGGAAGACTGGATGACCAGTCAAGCTGATCTGATTTCAGCAGTCTGTTCAGTCTTAAAATAAGCTGTAGGGCATAATCCAAAGATAAATTATGACAATCAGCTGTCTAGAGCACTAACTGCTTTTATTGGTCAGGAAGGCGTGTTGAGAAAAGATCCATGGACTGGTTATTTTCTAGCAATAAATATCTCTAACTTGTCCACTGCAGCCCTAGCAATGCCCAAACACTTCCTAATACCCTACTTCTCCACTCTTATATAATTGTGGACCTCAACTACATTACAAACTTTTTGTAGTCTGTTGGTCATTGCTGCACTTCAGTAGTGGTTGGAAGTTCCAATCCGCCAAAAATTGTGATCTATTCGTCTTTCAACACGCTAAAGTCCCATTAATTTAAATGGAGTTATACAATTCTATCCTTGCAACATATACCCATGTACTAGAGGAATGCCAAAGTTTGCTTTTGGGATACCACTATTAAGAAAGGCTTGACTGACCTTTATTGAAGATAAAAATAAACAGTAGTGTACCTTAATGTCAGCGGTTTCCCCCTCCTGTGAAATCCTAGGCTTTCTGCATCCCTTGCTATATCATTAATATGATAAAGGTAGTAGAGAGCAGGGACTCTGAGCATGTGCCAACACACTAAGTAGTAAATATCTGAAAAATATTTTCCTACATTACAAAAGCATATTAAAAACCAAACATGTTTACTGGTTATCAGAAAACAGTATCAGAAGTAATAATCAAAGAAAAGCAATAGATGGATTGTGAAATGAGCTTTTTTGTTTGCTTGGGAAAAGAAGGGGTGTACTGCTAAATACAAATTTGTTCTGAAATTCACTTAAATTATTTTTCCAAAGACACAATTAATGAAAATCTTCTACAGATTTTAAATCAGTGGTAGTTGAGAGTATTTAGTTCAAGCATACAGTCATGTCTAGCATCATCACATACTGTTCATGCTCTGCTTTAATTTAAAATAGATAAAAAAGGATCAAGCCAGTCCTGAATTTATCTTTGAGACACTTTACTTTGCAGACAACATGGAGGTGAAGAGACACTATTTTATCTTCAGGATTTATTATCCTGAAGAGCAGTAATTCCTTTTCCAGTTTCCTACTACCTCAAATATCATACCATAAATACCTCAGCATTGCCATGCTGCTTTGAAAAAAGTAAGTATCTGGAGTGGTTATACAACGGATTTGAGTCAGTGGTTTTAAGTATTAAGTGTTTCCTTTTAAGGGTTTGAAGGGAAAAATACAGTGACATGACAATGTATACTGCATCACTGAACATCTTGTTTACCTAATTCAAACAATGTTCTTTTATTTGTACTTATGTAATAAGGTGAACAAATATTAAGAATTAAAGTATATGCATGGTGTTTGTTTTAAAGAAAAAAGTCACTTAGTCTCAGATATCTATGATTTTTGTTCACTTATAGAGCATTGTGTAATATGTACGGTATCATTACATTCACATACCCATCTAATTTTGCTTTCTATTCGGCTTTCCAAACTGCAATCTGTTTCTATGCCAGGATTTTTTGTATATATATCCACTCCACGGCATATAGTATACAGCTAGTGAACAAAATTTGACTACTTCAGTTGCATACTGACCAACAACAAAAGACCACACGAAGAACAGAGACTACACACAGCTCTACAAAATACGCAGTTTTAAATATTAGGGGCAGCAAAATATTTATTCATCTATGTTATAGAAGTGACCACAGGCTGGGAGGAACATACATTTTCCAGTCTGTCTAAGGCAGCAGCTAACAGTCTTAAGCAAAACTTCCCCCTAACCTATCGGTCAAATTACTTTTAATTTGAGGAGAGTTTAAGAAGAAAGAAGACTAAAGCTTCCAGAAGATAATCACCAAGTTACAACAAATATGAGAAAACTTTATCCTGTTAAGTAGTTTAAGCATTAACAAAAAGTTGATCCAAGAGACTTCTTAAACAATTCTTTTAGTGTATATTTAATTAAGAGTGCTAAAGAAGAAATTAAGGAATTCCAAGAAAAGGCTTTGGAAAGATGGGCTTTTCTGAAGATCGAAGCCACCTTTTGGATGGATAGAAAACTTGCGATGATACTTAAGTTATATAGTTACTGAATAAGCACCTGCAGTAAAAAGAAATACCTCCCCAAAATTTAAAAGGGCCAATGGAAAACTGAAATATGTGCTTTTGGGTAGATCAAGCCCCTCAATTCAACTGAATGGAAGAATAACTTATAACAATAAGCTAATTGTTTCCAGTTTACTGTTCTCTCTCCCCTAAGAGATCCAGTGATTCACTTTCTGACTTAAAAAGGGATAACCTTGACCCACCCACCCCCTTGCCTGTTTATATAGTGCACAGCTGTTGTATTCTCCATCTAGATTTGAGCAGAGGTGCTCTGAAGGGGGGCAGAAATGCCTTGGTAGGCTAGTCAAAATGCTCTGAACTTTAGTATATTTATCTGCGATCAAGACTCTACTTGGGATCATATACTCTGAATTTGGAAAGAGTCTAAATGTGCACTCTAGCGTATTTTGGACATGTCCATCACTAGGGTATTTGAAGAGGGTGGATAATATCCTGGGAGACATTTTAGAGGATCTGTCCATCAAAGGAGAGATTATAGTACCTTCTGAAGAACTTCTAAAGGTAAATCCAACTTTGTATCTGTTCAGCTGATAAACCGTCCATGGCCAACCTTGAAGAAGCCTCATAATCTTGCCTACAGAGTTACATAAGTACAAGCTGCCACATGACCCAACTGAGGCAGACTTGATGTGGTTCTTGGATGAGCCCAATGGCAAGAAATGAAGGGATTCATCATAGAAAATCTCTCCTAAGGAATGTATGCCCTTGCAACTGGAATGTAGGACCACCCCTATGAATTATGTAGGCTAAATGCTGGTGAGAGCAGTTGTCTTGATTGATCCTGAAGCTTGAATAACAACTGTAGAACTGTGCAAAACATCCCTGTTGAACTGACTGACCTTGAATAAGCCAATCACCTAGAGAGTGATACACAGGGAGGCCCTGTCTTCTTAGGTGAACTGCTACCATATGCAGGCTTTTAGTAAACATCCTTGGAGCTGTAGAAAGGCTGAACACTTGAACTCTGAATTGATGGTGAAGTCTGTTGACCACAAAACATAGATACCCCTGTGAGCTGGATGAATCGACACATGGAAGTAAGCATTCTGCAAGTCCACAGTAACAAAACAATTCATAGGATCAAAGAAGGGATTATGGATGAACTTGTTGAGATGTTTAAGATCTAAAATTGAACACCATCAATCTTTCTTTTTTGGTATGAGGAAGTAGTGGGAACGGAACCCTTTGCCTTGAAACTCTGGAAACACCTCCCCTACTGCACCCAATCAAGGAACAGTATTTCCAAGCACAGCAGGATTTCATCAGAAGAATCCGTGAAAAGGCATGGGGTGGCGGAGCAGAGTTGTCAGAGGCTGAAATTGAATTCAGTATCCTTTCTAGACAATTTCTGAGACCTCTGGTTGATAGTAATTGCAGCCCGTGAAACCACAGAAAAAGAAAGGCAAGTGTCAAAGGGAAGAGAGAAGGGATAAAGATCCTCTATAACTGGTCAAGGACTCAACCAAAATATTAAACATTCAAACTCTGGCCTGATGAAGAGTGCACTATCCCTGGAGAAAGAAGGCTTTCTTCTGAAACAGGTCTTTTTCTAGAAAAAAAATCAGGAGCCCATCATTGATAAGGATATGCCAGAGGCTTTTATCTGGAGAATGATGAAGCCACTTTGCTTTCTCTGACACAGTGTGTAAAGACTCAGAGATCAAAGCATCACTCCGGAGTATTTCAGACAGTGAAACACTTCATCAGTTCTAGAACGAAAAATGTCATGGCCTCAAAAGGCAGGTCTTCAATAATGGCCTGAAACTTCTTTGGCATACCTGATGACTGCAGCTGTAATTTTCTTCCCCTAGTGACCACAGTTTGACCTGGCTGGAGTGTCAGAAGTATCCACTGAGGCTTGTAGAGCTGTCTTCACCAACTCACTTTCTGATGTCACTGCATTCAATTAGTTTCTGGTCTCTTGAGGAGGTCTTTCAGACTGCTGTAAAACTTTGTCCCCTCTCAGAAAATTATATTTAGCCAATAAGGCATGATAATTGGCTATACAAATCCGCAAACTAACCGATGAGTAAGCTTTTCTTTCCCAAAGATCCATCTTTTTGGTCTCCTTATCCCTGAGTGTAGACCTAGGGAACCCAGAAACTTAGGTTTTTCACGAACTGCCCTTACAACCAAAGATCCAGGTATCTGGGTGTACCCAAAGTACCAGATCCCTTAGGGGTGACTTGGTATCTGCAATTTGCCCTGTTAAGAGGTGGCCAAAATAGAAGCTGGGGTCTGCCACATGTTGTTAGCAGCCTCAAGAATACTTTTGTTAATAGGCAGAGCCAGACAACCCTAGGACTCCAGGTGCACGTCAAATAATTTATGAGATTTGTCCTGGACCTCTAAGGAAATCTCTAAGGTATCTGTCATTCTTTTAAGGAAGTTCTGAGAGGACCTGAAATACAGTAGAATGTCAGAGTTAGGAACACCAGAGTTATGAACTGACCGGTCAACCACACACCTCATTTGGAACCAGAAATATGTAATCAAGCAGCAGCAGAGAAGAAAAAAAAAGCAAATATAGTACAGTACTGTGTTAAACTACTAAAAAAATAAAGGGAAAGTTTAAAAAAGATTTAACAAGATAAGAAGCCTGTTTCTCTGCTTCATTTATTTAAATTAAGATGGGTAAAAGCAGTATTTTTCATCTGCATAGTACAGTTTCAAAGCTTTATTAAGTTAATTTCAGTTGTAAACGTTTGAAAGAACAACCATAATGTTTTGTTCTGAGTTACGAACATTTCAGAGTTACGAACAACCTCCATTCCTGAGGTGTTCATAACTCTGAGATTTCTACAATAGTCTATAGTGAACTTATTAGATGGAGTCATGACCTTGTCAAATGATGACAAAGGGCTGATCTTCACTACGGGGAGATCGACGCTGTTGCAATCAATGCAGTAAGGGTCGATTTATCAGGTCTAGTGAAGACCCGCTAAATTGACGGCAGAGCACTCTCCGGTCAATCCCAGTACTCCAGCTCCCCGAGAAGATTAAAGTAAATGGATCGGAGGGCATCTCCGATTGACGCAGTGCAGTGAAGACACCCAGGTAAGTCAACATAAGCTACGTCGACTCCAGCTATATTATTCACGTAGCTGGAGTAATGTAACTTAAGTCCACTTACCCTGGTAGTGAAGACAAGCCCAAAGATATGGCTAGAGCAGGGGTCGGCAACCTACTGCACGCATGCCAAACACTGCACGCGAGCCGATTTTGAGTGGCATGCTGCCTGCCCAGTGAGAGGAGTCCTGGCCCCCAGCCCCACTCAGCCCTCCCCTCCCACCGCTCTCCCCTGCGGGGGCAGGAGGCAGAAGCTTGGTCCTGCGGCAGCCAAGCTTCCCCCCTCCCCCGCTTCTTCCCACAGCATGGTGCATTCTGGCACCTCCTCCTTCCCATCCCTCTTCCTGCCGGCGACGGCCCTTGGAGGGGGAGGGGGAGCTGAGCCAAGTGCAGCATGCTCCCTGCTCCATAGAGCAGGCAGAGAGGTAGGGATGGGCCTTGGGGAAGGGGATGGAACAAGACATATCCCTCCCAGCCCCCTGCCATGAGCCGCTCAGGGCAGGGGGCTGGGAGCACCCCCATGAGCCGAGACCCCAGCCTTCTGCCCTGCACCCCCCACACACTCCAGCCCTCTGCCCTGACCTCGAGTCACCCCCAACACCCAGGCTTCTGCCCTGAACCCCCACACACACCCAGCCTTGTGCCCTGCACCTCCACACACACCCCAGCCCTCTGCCCTGACCTCGAGTCGCTTCCAACACCCAGTCCTCTGCCCTGACCCCCCCACACACACCCAGCCTTGTGCCCTGCACCTCCACCCACCCAGCCCTCTGCCCTGACCTCGAGCCCCCCAACACCCAGCCCTCTGCCCTGAACACCCCCCACACCCAGTGGGCTGAGCAGGCTGGCAGTATAAGATCAGCATTTTCATTTAATTTTAAATGAAGCGTCTTAAACTTTTTGAAAACCTTGTTTACTTTACATACAACAATAGTTTAGTTATATAATATAGACTTAGAGAGAGACACTTTCTAAAAAAAACGTTAAAATGTATTACCGGCACACGAAACCTTAAATTAAAGTGAATAAATGAAGACTCGGCACACCACTTCTGTAAGGTTGCCTACCCCTGGGCTAGAGAATAGGCTAATCCTTGTATTCCTACATTACAGTGGTTCTCTACCTGCAGCTCAATCAGCACAAAACTGCAGCCCATGTCACATCCTCAGGGCCATACAAGTTGTATATGTATTGTGTGGATGTGACCCACATAACAGAGAGCTGCATATACGGCCCACAATGGTAAATAGGTTGAGAACCACTGCTCTATTCGATCTTTCCCATCAATATGAGGTTCTAACTCAGCAGTTTGCAGGAGCTCTTGATGAAATGATTAGGATTCTCCAGCAGGATCCGTAGGAGGTGGCAGCAATTTTACTCTGGACCTCAATGCAGCCAAAAAAGGAGTTGATAGAAGAGGCTGACGGTTCCATGGAAGCTAAGAGGGCTAGGTCTGCACTGTATAAGAGGAAGGCATATCATGCCACAAAGATGAGAACCAGGGGATTTAAGACCTCTCTGAAGCATGCTAGCAGCATGAGCTCTCAGAGCCAGCAGATCTCGTCTCCCAGAGTTGTCTCTCTAGTAGTTTGGGCACTTGTTGAAACTGGGTTCAAAACGAGAAGAGACTTCTCTTGAGGGGACCCCTCAGAATCAGCTGTACTTCGCGTACATTTTTCCATTAAAAAACATTTTAAATGAGCATCAATAAGACCTCTGTGTATGCTTCAAAAAAGCATTACATATTTGATAAAGATGTGAGACTCCTCTAAACAAAGCAAACATTTTGAATGTGCATCATTAGCAGCAAAGCTATCTCAGGTAAGGTAGAATTTAAAGTCCAAAGACCTGTTTTCCACCACCAGATTTACTCTCAGTACAGAGGCAAGACTAAAGACAGAAATGTTAGGTTTTAATTAAACCGGTTGCCTAAAAACAATAAAAAAAACTATTCAAAATTGCACTAATAACAATCCTAAACTGTCAAAGCTACAATGAAGCAGAAAGACCCCTGATGTTCCAACTTGCTACCACAGGCAGTGTGAATGAACTGAGTGCCAGTTGGGGCTGATCCATCTTTTATAACCTTGCTGTAGGGGTTGAAAGAGTATACAGGGTGTACTGCACAGCCCCAGTGGACACTGCTGGCTAAAAGATTCTGGGCTTATGTGCAAAAGATAAATGTTTCTACAATGGGACCACATGGAAAAATACTCAAAGAACTTGCATTGCTGATCTCTATTGCATCTGTGGATGGATAACTTCAATTTTCACTCAAGTCAATATGGCATTATGATCACTAAGCTTATTTTTTAATAAAGATATTTGTGCTGCTCAAGGACTTAATGGTATTAGTATTAAATAGTATTAATTAATATTAAATAGTAGACTATTTAAGCCAAAAAATGTAGTTCTAGTACAAGAGATTGTTATATTAGGTAGGAGACCATCTCATGTCCACAAAATCCAGAAAACAATTTTTTTATAGGAAGATTAACTCTATATCACAAAATTTCTGCCTAATGTTTTGTAAGCTACGCTTGGATGCTGTCATCCAAGTTGTGCACACAGACTCATTTTGCCTGTGCACTAGAAGAACCACCACAAAATACGGTGTTCCCCAAAGGAAACTGGCCAAAATGTCCAAAAAGAGATTTTGATCTTCAAATGTTTTATAAACAGTTTAAATAAAAATGGAAAAGCATAAATTTAAAGTGATGGCAGCATCCTTTTAAGGTTAATTACAAGACATTAATTCATCTTAGAATCTCATTTTGGAATTCTTTAGTGTTTTTGCATACTAAAGTGCACTGCTGAGTGGACTCCTGTTAAACAGAATAGATTGTACTAAATATTCAGAAAATATAGACCAATGGCTCCTCTTGGATTTTAACAAATGGGTTTATGCTTATATTACTCCAATCTTAAACTTGGTCCATTCACTCCTAGTAAAGTAAGATAATGACTTCACAATAGTGCTTGGTGCAGGCAGTTCCATGTGTAGTATTTTCTTGCTGGTGAAAAGAGATTACTGTTTTCCCCTCAGTGTCCCCCATTAAGTAGTGTGAATGGAATGGAGAAATGCAGATGATATATTTCACCCAAATCCCTCAGAAGCACTGGAAGGTGACTGGTGGGAGAGAAGACCAGGACAAAAGTATTGGAAGCGAGCCAGGGAGAGGAGGAATTTGGGGCAACCTCACTCATTCTTCCCTCCCCCCGCCCATTCACTTAATCTCATTTTTGCCTGTGTGTTTAATTCCACTCTGACCTCAAAAGCCTCCCAATTATCACATTAGCTCCACCCACCCCACATCCTACATCTTTTTCAGTCTCTGGAACCCATTTGTTCTTTCCCCATCTCCTCCCTTTCAAAGTGGGGAATGGATGAAACCAGACGCTGCCTTCCCTCCCTCCCCTATTCTTGCTAGCCATGATCCAGTGAAGGGAGCAGCACTCAGGCACCTTTTTCGAAGGTGTCATAGCAGCTCCCACTAACCATGTGAATTTCACACTCACTTTAGTCTTCGGAAAAATAAATACTTATCACAGAGAAACAAGTTAGTCTTTAAGGTGCCACCAGACTCTTTGTTGTTTAAGTAAGAGGGGAGATATTCTTTTCAAGTTTGCAAGCCAGTACTACATACAAGGAAAAGTAAAACTATTTTAAAAACAGTAGTGAACTATCTGCTTAACACAAAATAATGTATAAGAAACAAGTTAATTACTGCATTTGGTGTATTGCTCAAGTTAAAAATGTTAAACTCTAGATTTACTGGCCAGTATTAAAAAAAAAAAATCATATTTAAATTAAATGTCCAGCTTTTGCCTGAATAAAATAGATTACCAGGTCTAAAGTGGCTGAGTCATAGTTATGTATTGCTGCTTCCAGTATTTTTCTTTAGAACTTCTCATTATTTCTTGAAATCTCATAAGTATTTAAAAGAAAACTCAACCACAAATCGCATTTAAATTCTCAAAACTCTGCAATAAAATACAAGTAAACGTGTTACAATTTGAGCATCTGCTTCCCCAAGACTAGCACATGGCATTTATAATTTTGCCAGTCCCTTTAAGCATTTGTTTAGGATAGGTTATGAAGTATGCAAGTCACCTAAAGAATCTTCAGGCAGCAGTAATAATTTGGCCTTATTCAGAAGCAAAGCATTTGATTCACCTCATGGGAGGCACTGATAAAAAGAAACAGCATTGAGCATTTCAACACAAAGCAGAAAAATGCCATGCAAAAGCAGTAATTTAAACGTGCAAGGGACTAGAAATAGCCTCTTACACACATTGTCAGCTGCTGCTAACAGCTTCTCTTGTTCAAGTGCATAATCTACACATTTAGTGACAAAGCAGCTGTGTATCACCACTACCCTCGTCTCCCAGCAATCCAGATTCTGCATTTACCAAGGACAAAATGCATACTATATAAATTGTTGTTTTTTACTCAGGTGCTTTTTTTTTTTTTTTTAAAACATCCATAAAGGTGAACTTGTGATTGATAGCCAAGCCATTTTAAAAATAGAAGGCAGATGCATACTTACTCATTTATGCAGTGAAACCAATTTAGAAAACCCTTTAAAATATATGCAGACAATTACAGTATTTTGTAGTGTTAGACAAAATACATGGTTTAGTCCTTTCAGTGTCATGTCTGATGAACAAGGCCAGAATTTCCTGCAGTTTTTTGTTACAAATACTCTGCCATCACATAAGTGTCAGTAGGCTACGTTGACAGTACTCTACACTCTAGGGCCAGGTTCTATCCAGGTATTTACATAGCCTCATGACTAGCAGATGGATCACCCAGAAAAATTCATGAACTTTTTCTGATACTGCAGTAATTGAGGGTGCCACACATCAGGCCATCATATGTGACATTGTGGAGAAGTTAAGAAAATTCTTTGCATTGGTCTCCACTACCGGGGATATGGGGGAGATCCTCACATGCGAGCCATTCTTTTTAGATGACAAATCTGAGGAATTGTCCCAGATTGAGGTGTCAATAGAGGAGGTTTTGAAACAAATTGATAAATTAAACAGTAATAAGTCAGCATGATCAGATGGTATTCACCCAAGAGCTCTGAAGGCACTCAGATATGAAATTTCAGAACTAACAACTGTGGTATGTAATCTATCGCTTAAATCAGCTCTGTACTTGATGACTAGAGGGTAATTAATGTAATGCAGATTTTTTAAAAAAGTCTCCAGAGGCAATCCTGGCAATTACAGGCCGGTAAGGCTATCTTCAGTACCAGGCAAATTAGTTGAAACTATAGTAAAGAACACAATTATCAGACACAGATAAACACAATATGAGTCAATATGGCTTTTGTAAAGGGAAGTCATGCATCACTAATCTATGAGCATTCTTTGAGGGTGTTAACAAGTATATTGTAAGTCAAATATACTTGATCAACAGGCTTAGTACAAGTACAAGTGAATCCTAAAGACAGGCATGCTGGAAGGACGATGCTGAAGCCCTGATTGATAACTAAGAAGCCAGTTATAAATAATCAGGAACAGTTGGGACTGACTATTTAGCACTTTCAGACAGACATTCTAGAGCAACTGGCAGGGGCTTTGAAAGTTGTTTCCCATAATAGAATCATGACAGAAATAGCAGAGAGGCTGGATTCCCTTGTCTTCCACTAAAATAGATCTTACTCAAAAACATTTTTACAAGTCTGACAGTAGACTGATTTAGCCTCCCGGAATACAGAACAAATCTGATCCTAACTAATGAAGTCTCATGTTAATCTGCAACAAATTTGTAATTAAATTAGTTATTCACAAAGTCACAGCAAACAAACTTGTGGAGGTCTAGGAGATATCAGGTCAAGCAGGAACTCATTTTATTTCTTGGCTAAAGCTAGAATAGGAACTCTCTGACTAGAAAGAACCTAAAGCTGTGTAAGGCACTACATTAGTTAGTTGCAACTTTTAGGAACTACACTCAAAAGCATATGTTCGCTTCATCTTATTTATACATGAGCAGATGTTCTAAAACAGTGGTTCCCAAACTTTTGTACTGGTGACCCATTTCACATAGCAAGTCTCTGAGTGTGACCCTCTCTTATAAATTAAAAACACGTTTTTATATATTTAACATCATTATAAATGCTGGAGGCAAAGCGGTGTTTGGGGTGGAAGCTGACAGCTCACGACCCCCCCCATGTAATAATCTCATGACCCCCTGAGGGGTCCCGAACCCCAGTTTGAGAACCCCTGTTCTAAAATAACCACTGACAGCAGTTTTCTTTTGAGACAGAAATGTCCTAAATGGTATTTGCAGGAGACTTACTTGTCACAAAGAAGTTACCATGCCTCAAGCAGTTTAAAAAACTTCTGGTAAGAGTAGCGGTTTGCACATAAAAGTGCATCTAAAAAGTATAGTAGGAGTGAGAGCTCAGTGACCAAACACAGTACAATGTGCTGCCAAACCAGCCTTAAGAACAATTGTGAATATTCATGGCCAGGGGAGAATGGAAGGATCTCTGAATATGAGTGCTAACCCACCCTTGTGGCTACAGATGGTATGCTATATAATAGTTACAAAAATGCAGGAGCTGTGGGTATTCAATAAAAGAAGGAATGCATAAAGCCAAGAAACTCTCCCAAACCACCTCCTCCCCAACCCAAAACTGGTCTAAATGACGTTTTTCAAAAGTTTCAATGCCATGGAAGCCTTGTTTACATTAACATTCTTATTGTTGCTACTAAACTGGCAGAGCTCAATTAACAGGGGAAATTTTGCAACCCTCCCCCCAGAATACAACTAGCTTAAATACAAATTCCTGATTCACTAAACTGAGCAACCTCCACTAGCAGAGTACAACGCAAATGGGACTCCATAGATTCACTGTTGAAAAAAACCTTTGTGTTACATGGACTGCAATTTCTCCTCCCGCCCCCCATACACAAGGTATCTGCAGAAGAATTGTAATTGAAAGAGACTGCAACCATCTTAAAGAGTCAAAGCTGGTGGTTTTAATGGATTTAATGTTTTTAAAGCAGCAGCAGGCATTTCCTCGTTCCAGAACAGCCTGTGTAGACTTATTTTAAGCTAATTACCTTTAGGTGGAAAATATGACTTGCTTTCAGCTTTGTGAGGCCAGTCCACCACAAGAGGTCCAAACCTACGAAAGCTGGCAGTGATTTCATCTACAAAAACAAATAAGGAATCTTAAAGAAAATCTGAAGATTAAAAGTGGCAAAAAAAAACATTCTTGTTTAAGAAAATGTTAGAGACTGAATTTTCTGAAGCTATTGAAAAAACAGGAAAAACTGAAATGATGAATACGTGAACCTTCTTGAAATAAATATGCTTTTTTACCTCTACAATACTTTGTTGCTTAAATACCACTAGTTTTGTCTTTCACTATGCAGCTTCACAGACTAAAAGCAGATGTGCAGCACTGTTACAAGACAGAATTTTCTGTATTAGTAGTAGTAATGATGAAAACCAGAAGCCTTAATACAGATTTGCCACATTATTTTTTTAAAACAACCAAAACAAGATGAATCTGAACCATCTTAACTCTCAGACTTCGGAGATTCAAAATCTGGATCTGAGATTTCTCAAAGTATGGGAATCAGAAACTGCATTTGATCTATTAGAAAGGGTGTGTATTGCAAACACTGAGCTGAACTCTGAATTCTGGTTGAGGCCTACCTCTAGATATTTGTGGTTAAAAGTAATTAGCTTACCAAACAAACATTATTTAATCACAGTTTTAAATACAGACATACATACCCCAAAAAATCAAACCAACCAAAGAAAAAAAAAAAAAAGTTATTCCACATTTACAGGCTGTTTGTTTTGCAAGGAACTGTAACTTTTCTGAAATGTTTTTGCAACTCTTTTTATAGAAGGAATATTAGTCTTAAACAAATGGATCTGGAAGAAAGGAAAAGCCCAAGTCTAAACCAAGATTTCATTATTTTTAAAAATTCCCTGTACTATGCATTCCAATAGAGCTTTATGAACTGTAACTCACAGCAAAGGTTGGAGATCTGGCTTCTGTTCCTGTTGGAGTTGCTTAAACAGAAACTCAAGACTCAAACCTTTTGGTCAAAATAAGTCCCATGGGAATATAGGGCAGTGTTTTCACAATGTTTGATGTTTAATATTATTTCTTTAATATGATATTACATGGTTTGGCAAAAAGCTTACTACAAAGTCAGCTTCAAAAAAAGCCTTTCTTTCCCTTGTGATGCATCCTTAAATTCCTGTACATGCTTAGTTAATAGTGGATTCTTGGTATGGTAGGCAGGAATTGAAGAATATCCACAATGGACTGTGGTGAAAATATGTGTTTTATTAATAAAACAGATCCTCAATGCAAACAAATATGATTGTAGACAATAACCTAAATATCTTTTTGCAACCACACTAAATAGGTCACATTTATAAACTGATTCACTGTAAACATCTGTTAGAAATACCCAAGTAAATGGAGTCTCATTTTATTAACTAAAACCTATTTTTATTACAATGATGGACATATTTAACAAGTATAGGCTGCCATTTTTCTCTCTTTTTTTTCCCTTTCCCACCGTGATTAAGAGATGAAGTAGTCCAGGACTTTTGAGGGCTTTCACCAGTCATTTAACCCTGTATTTCCATCAATTTCTTCACTTTATATACATAGACACACACCATTCCTGTGGAGGTTACGTGCTTACTAGGGCATATCAATCCATCACTCCTCCACAGAGACTGACAGCCTCTTCCAACCTATAGCAATCTGCAAAAATTCCAAGCAGATTCCCAAACTCAAGTTGCCTTTGTAATATCACAACACACTACCAGCCACATAGCCAGGAAAAGTCAGGATTTTTATAAAAGAAAACCAACTCCCACCCCCACCAATTGTACACATCACGGATTCACAGTACCTTCATCAATGTCAGGAGGCAGACCTCCAACAAACACCTTTCTAGAATAGCGTTCCACTCTTTCACCATTCTGACAGCGAGTTGGAGAGCTGAGACCCGATGATAAAGACTGATCACCATGACTGTCGTCTAGGAAGCCATCTTCAAAAGGAAAGAGTGAAGACCGACCTGTAACAGATTTGGGAGTTTCTAGAATTAAAATTTTCTGGAGAAATAAATGTTCCTTTAAGAACCCAGGCCTACTTAAATATGCCTTTTTTTAAAGTTATGTTTTACTTCAACAGAATTAACAGTTTACTCTAAAGACTAGATATTGCAAATGGTACCATACATTGTGTCTACCACCACCATCAGTACTACTGTCTTCAGTAGGACTGTTGGTGGTAGGAAACAATATGTGTGGTCATGTTTACAGGATAAGCTGCAAGAGCACAGCACTCTCATATGCTAGTGCCCATCACTATCTAGATTATAAAATCAGCTATTGAATGTGTGCAAGATTACAGTTGCCTTTGTTTTGTAATAAAATGAAGTGATAGGTCGGTTTTTACGTAAGTAGGTAAAACATCTTTTTCAGTGTAATTATAAGCACACTGTTAAAGCAGTTATGTTTTTAATCCC
The DNA here is from genome assembly GCF_013100865.1 of Trachemys scripta elegans. Lineage (NCBI taxonomy): Eukaryota > Metazoa > Chordata > Testudines > Emydidae > Trachemys > Trachemys scripta. The sequence continues at coordinate 95,647,540 of NC_048304.1, read as the reverse complement.
ACTCTCCCTTTCTTTCCTTATTTAGTCAAATTACAAAAATAAATATGCAACAAAAATTCTCAACTATAACTAGCTCACTATCTTAAAACACAGACGCATCTATTAAAGACATTCCACTGTTGCCAATAGCCAGCATTCAAGCAAGTGTTTTATTATAGGTGTCGTTTACGTTTTCCCAAAGCTACAGTTGGATAACCTTTAAGTATGAAATAGGTATTTCTTCTAACTTGAGATAAATGTTTCAGCTATATATATGGAAACTATTAACTACAGCTGGCTAACAAATGAAAGCAAGGAAAATGATCTGCTTTCACTGTCTAGCACTGTTACTCAGAGAGCCTTGTGAGTGAGATTTAAATTTAAAACAGACCCTCTCAAAACTCTTTACTGTGAAGTTTTCAACAAAAAATATTTTCACTGATTCTTAGAAATTAATGCTACAAGAGATACACAAGATCATTAGGCTACTCCACTGCCGGATTATTCCCTACAACGTATTTTCTAGTGTTTTTCCCCAGCTAAGTTTAAGTGTGCCAAAAAGCTGTGGCTATCACCTTGTCCCTCAGGAAATTCAAGTGAGGGAAGACCCAGAACAGAGAGTCAAATGTCAAAGTGAGCACAGGGGAGTTTGAACTGAGTGGAAGTTGGGTAGGGTGGTTTAGCAAGAAGCTTAATTGATTAGCAGGCTAAAATATTTTAAAAGTCCTTTATCAAATAATTAGATAAATCAATAAAAAACAACCAAACAAAAAATCTTATTCTCTACATGAAGAAAAATTACATCTAGCTCAAGCTAGTACCCACTGTTAACACCCAGTTTGACCATGAGAGTAGTAGACCAGCAGCAGAATATTCAGGGTGGGTACTACCCAGTTTACCGCAAAGAATGAGTGCCAAATGACTTCTTGGCTTGTGCCCACCTAATGTAAGCAGCTCATGACTCTCATAGCCAAAGTACAGCATATCTGCAGTCCAGAGTTGCAGAAGTGGAGGAGCAGAGGGATGCAGGGTCTGCATATAAGGAACATCATAGAGCTTGCCCACTTCTGAACCAATTTCCCTGAACAGCTGAAGAAGCCAGTCTCATGATTGGGAGAGACTTAGATGGAATGGAAGGACTCCCTCATTTAGATGGGACTCATGTTCAAACTCTGATGCGGCTGAATTTTCCCTCATATAGAGAGGCAGTTGCTCTAGGGGGATGGATTTGTAATTGGAAGATGAACACATATTGTAGAGGATTTGATTATTATAAATATAGATAGCTGGGTATGCAGTGACCAGAAGAAACACTCATTAACTTCTTTATTGGGTGCAAAGATGCTGTATCTCATGAGACATCTAAACAGACTTCCAGATAGCGCTAGGTAGGAGTTGGTGGTTATGGTACATATTGTTATTAATGAAGTAGGGAGGTCTAGAATGGGGGAAAATAGGAACTTAGGGAGCTTAACAGAAAGCCAATAGGTGCTGAGGAGCACTCAAATCAGGTAAAGGATGTCAATAGCACAAAAGGTATCCCTTGTATCTAGCAGTAAAGGATAGGCTAGAAATTACAACTGAATTGGGCAGGGACAGGTTAAGATCAAAGGTAATTTCTGTTAAATTAACAAGGTTTCATTCTAAAAAAATGAAAAAATAGGCACTTGATCAAAAATAAAAACTATAGATGTTTACATACAAATGAGATGCTTAAAAGGCAAAAACAGATGAACTAGAATGTCAGGCAATGAAAAAGACCTTGACGTAACAGGCATCACTGAAACATGGTGAAATGGCAAATGTCAATGGGATACTGCAATACCTGGCTACAAACTATACAGGAAGGACAGATTAGGTCAAGAAGGTAAATGAGTAGTAGTGCTGAACCTAAAAGATTGCACATACTCTAATAAGATAAATATTCTAACTGGTGATAAAAATCCCAAGTTATAAGAATACAAATATCCTAGTAGGGTTATATTAACAGCTTCCAGAGGAGGAAAAAAGATATTGAGGGCATAATGTTGATAGAGATCAAAAAGGCAAAGTCTAATAAAACTATAATGGGGACTTTACCCATATATAGTCAAATCTAATAGTAATAGTTAAATGTCACAGCGAGACAAGGTTTAGAGAAGCAATTTTTCAAAACTTGAACAACTGTTTCATGGAATTGATAGATTTAGAGAACACAACAGGAGAGGTTATTCTTGACTTAGCCCGAAGTAACACACAGGATTTAGTTGCATGCGTGTGATGTGTATAGGAAATTCGGAGGCTTAAGATGCAATTGCAAGAGCAAAGATATAAAAACAAGAAAGTATATCAGAAGTAGAAATCCTGGCAAACAAGTGGATGCTGGACCACCATGGGATAGATAAAGGGAGCAATTGAGGAAGAGAAGGATAATGCTGGAAAAATAAATAAATTCCTTGCAATTGTCAAAAAATAGTAGGTTGTGGTAGGCATCTCCTCAAAATTGTTTGACGAAGACAACAACAATAATGAGGCAGTAACAGAGACTGAGGTGTCAGAAGAGGAGGTTCTGGAACTAGTTAAACTAAAAAGCAATAAGTCACCTGATCCAGATGATACATCCAAGAGTTTTGAAGGAAATCAAGAATAAAGTGACTAACTTATTAGCAAAAACAGAGCATCAGCTACTATGACAGATGATGGAAGATTAGCAAACGTTGTACCTATATTTTAAGAAGGCACTAGGGATGATCCAGAAAATTACAGACCAATAAATCTTGCTTTTATACCTAGTAAGTTGGTGGCAACAATAATTAAAAATAGAATTAAAAGACACCCTGAAGATCATGACATGACACGGTCTAACCAGCATGTCCTCTGCAAAGAAAAATCATATTTCACTAATTCATTGGCGTTCTTTGAGCAGTCTTATAAAATAGTGCATGAAGGAGAAACAGTTGACCTAATTTATTTGGATTTCCAAAAGACCTTTGACAAAGTCTGTCATTAGAGGTTACTAAAAAACCTAAATAGTCACGGTGGCAGAAGGAATTACCATCATCTTTCAGAAACTTAAGAAATTGTAATTTACTATATATTGATATAGCCCACCTAGCACAAGGTCCTGACTTCACTGGCCCCTAGGAGCTGCCAAAACATAAAATGTTAACCAAAAATAAAGGATATCTTCCACTGTTTGCTGTGTTGTTGTAGCTGTGTTGGTCCCAGGATATGAGACACACAAGGTTGGCAAAGTAGTATCTTTTATTGGCCAAGTTTCAGTTGGTGAGAGAGAGAAGCTTTTGAGCTTACACAGAGCTCTTGTTCAGGTCTGGGAAAGGTAATCTGTCACAGCTAAGTACAAGGTGGATCAGATTGCTTAGCGTAAGAAATTAATATGTTTGAATGGTCTCTTACATGTGAAGCGGGCAGTTTACACCTCACATGTCTGTCACAAAATGTGGAATACCTCATCCAGTGCACTAAATGCCCCAGTAACTATGTGGGTGAAACGAGACAATCACAATGCTCTCGAATTAACTCAAACAGAAAATTAAGACAAAAACACTATCACCCATAGGCAAACACTTTTCACAAATGATCACCCTATATCTGACATATCTGTCCTCGTCCTCAAAAGAAACCGGCATAACCCCTTCGAAAGATGAGCCTTAACAACAATACTGGATTTATGGCTCATTACAACACTTTATAACCCACTTAACTCTCCTTTCTCCGAGACTGCATAGGTATTAACTGCTTGCTTAACATATTGTAAGAAATCATTCAAGGTGAATTCCTTATACTAAACAAGCGGTTCAACCTTGTACAGTAGAACCTCAAAGTTATGAACACCTCGGGAAGCGAGATTGTTCGTAACTCTGAACAAAACATTATGATTGCTCTTTCAAAAGTTTTCAACTGAACATTGACTTAATACAGCTTTGAAGTTACTATACAGAAGAAAAATGCTGCTTTTAACCATCTTAATTTAAATAAAACAAGTACAGAAATTGTTTCCTTACCTTACCAAATCTTTTTTTTAAACTTTCTCCTTCGTTTTTAGTAGTTTATGTTTAACACAGTACTGTATTTGCTTTTGGTTTTTTGTGCACCTCTGCAGCTGCCTGATTGCATACTTCCAGTTCTAAATGAGGTGTGTGGTTGACCAGTCAGTTCATAACTCTGGTGTTTGCAACTCTGAGATTCTACTGTATTTAGCTGTGACACTGAGTATCTTTCCCAGACATGAAGAACGCTGTATAGCTCAAAAGCTTGTCTCTTTCACCAGCAGAAGTTGGTCCAATAAAAGATATTAACTTACCCACTTTGTCTCTCTAATAATAGATCAGAAACTTAAGAAAGTTTTAATTGCTATAATTTTGAGAGGGTTCATTAAAAGCTTTTATCTATATATTTTTATATATAAATAAAATAGCCTCTGCAGAAAAGTTTTATAAATATAAGACAGCTCAATGCTTAAAGCAATTTCCTATATATATATAAATTCATAGTTCTGAAAAAGCATAAACATCTAATATAATGTGGTGATTTATAGTTTTATATGGCAGTTGACTAAGACAGAAAAAAATGGATGCAAATTTCAGGAGAAATCTAAAGAGCAAGATTCATTAACAAAAATAAACACTTCTTTACTCCACCAATTACAATATATATGAGTATTTCACATGGGAAGAAACTGAGATGGGATGAAGAAAGATCTTTTAGGTGAAGAAAGGATATTGGGAGTCACAACTGTTAGAACTTGGCTGGTTTTTTTTGTTTTGTTTGTTTGTTTGTTTTGCCTTTACTGTAAGTTTTATAGTGCTTTAATTGTATACCCTGTCACACAGTCACCATAGTTAGTGCCACATTCTAAGATTTTCACTCACCTAATAAGACATGTAAATTGAAATTTCTGCCTGGAAATACAAGAGTGGTTAATGGTATCAAAGTGACTTTTTGGGGGGTTAAGTTTTAATTGCTATAATTTTGGGAGGGTTCTCCTCAATTTTAAAAGATTAACTTTCTTCTGCATTCCCAGTGCTGACATGCATAGATGGGGCCCACTGTTCCATACACTTGTTTTATGCCTATGTTAATTACAATGGTTGTATAACAGACTAGGAGTACTGTGGCAGTGAATGAATGCACCGAAGGGTTTATCATGTTGACATATTGCCCACCTAACTAGAGATTTTTTCCCCTGGAGGACAAAGATATTAAATTAAAAATGCAAGATGGATACTTAGTTATTAAAACCTACTAAAAATTCCAGCTTTAAATGTAATCATATTCTATGGCCAAGATTGTCTCCCTACATAATTTCAAATCACAAGCTCATGCAATCTATATACCGGTCTAGCCTCTACCAACATACTGATCTGTCCACCTAAGTCTTCAGTTTTTTTCACAATATAATGCAAAACTCTGGATTGCACCCAATAAAATAAAATACTCCACCATGATATAGTCCGTGATATATTTCACTGCGTAAACCGTACTAAAATGCATTTTTAAATTATTTCAGTGTCATGTAATCAAAAATAAAGATAAAATAAAAAGTATTTGCAAGTTATAGGTGCCAAAAATCTACAATCCGCAGCATTGTATCTTCTATTCGATAAGCCATTTTAAAAAAAAGATTTTAACTGCTGTTGTAGTTTTTTTAAATCTATATTTTCCCTTAAAAGATTTTCTAAATAAAGAGAAAAAATGGTTTTTAAAGGTCATTCAAATTTCTGAAAGTTTAGCTAAGTAAAAAGGTGGTTCAAACCCTGGAACTGGAATAAATCAGTACTTCAAGCCTCAGAATTACAGTTCCTTACCAGCAGTTTAATTTCATTATTGATACCATTGATATTAATTGCTCATTTTCATGACTTTTAAATTCACTTAAAGTTGAAAGTCATTGTCCTATAGCAGTGTTCTTATTTCAAGAATCTACAAACACTGAATTTGTCAGCTCTCACTCAAATTACTATGTGTACCACTGTCATCTGACTCACGTGTCCGGTGTTCTCTTATACCGCATGTGTAGGGTTTGAATTAGCAATTCAAGACACAAAAAATTTTGAAACCATCCTAGGATCAATCAATAAGCTCATATAAACTTAAGAGCTTCTGTTTAGTTGATTTTTTTTAAAAGCTTTATACTAGACACACAGCATTAGGAGGCACAAGATAGTTACAATGTAATACATCTTATGGCACAACAGCACTGTGTATCTACATACAGGGTAAATTAAAGGTACGGTGGGGAAGGGGGGCAGGGTTGGGTGGTTAACAAGCTTGATATTGTCCACAAAGAATAAATATGTAGCAGCACTTTATGACAGATGATGTACTATCTTTGCAAATTATTTTCAGTTTCAAAGTAGAAAAAAGTTTCCTGAATGTTGAGATGTAATACAAGTGTTTAAATTTAATCAAGTTTTCCTTCATTTGTTTAATTACAGATATGTAATACTAAGAAAGATGACCAGTGTGGGCATTGACAGTATCTTGATTGAGACAATCAAATTTATTTATTTACTGAAAGAAAACAAATCTCACTAATGCAGAAAAGTGTTCCTTGTGAAGCTTATCAATGAACCAGTTAACATTACATTTTCAAAAAACACAATGAGAATTTGAACTTATTTCCCCTTTGGACCACTAAACAATATTAAAAGCAGCACATCAATCACAGAACACGTAAATAACACAAGATAATCATTTGTAAGCAACAAACTGGAAGCTACTGGTTAGAAATCATCATTTACTGTTTTAAATTATGAGAATTAAGAGCTTTATTTTGAAAACAAAGTAAAAGAAAATCAATTGAGATATTTATGGCAACTGATAAACCAAAGAGATTGAAAAATTATTATATTGTCATAACCTGAACAGCACTAAATATCTGTTTCTCCCACATCCTTAAGTTGGCAAGCAAAACCTTTAGCACATTTTATTTTATTTTATTTTATTTACCTCTTCTCCGCCCATAGCTCCTGGCTGCATGTAAACACAGAAGAGAATTGTTGGTACTTTTGTCATAGAACAGAAATTAAATTTAGATTCAGAAATAAGGAAAATGTAGATTTTTATGTTTTTCCCTTTGCACTCTCCCCGCATTTTTTTTTTAGAATGTAGTTCAGACATTTCAAACAACCCTAAAAAAATACCTTTAAGAAGACATAGCCAAGATAAAATTCTAAGCACATATGCCCTGCAACATTATTCCAGATAGCAAAGAATATTTTAAAATTATGATGCCACACAAATCCTTCATAGGTGTTGGAAGTGGTGATGCACATATGCTATAGTAATTCTAATTAAAGGGAGTAATTGTGCAGGAAAAAAACATTTATAGTTTTGAAAAACTATATTTAAACATCAAGGGATTTAAACAATTAGCCATTCTACAAAAGTGATATAAATTCAATAATTAGTAGGTCATCCAAACCTGTTCATATTGATTTGAATGGCTACAATATACAACTTGAATTTTTTTATGAATAAATCCCAAAAATTATAAAACTGTTATGATATCTGCATATTGCATATCTGCATATTGCAAAATGAAGTCACACACACAGAATATGATATAAACTGAAACGGCTAAATGCATTTAAATTTGCTTTCTGAAATTTTAATGCATCATAGAATAGTTTGGAGCATTGTATTTCAAAACTATACTGAGAACTCAGCCCAACAGAACATATCTGTGCCCTTCCAAAATATTTACAATGCAGGCGGCCATGGATCACAAATTTCCCATCCATGGAAAGAAAAGTCAATCTGTAACAGAAGCCAAAAAACTCTAGGTATATGGCAGACAATTGCTCTGCCACTTCTGTTTGGTATTGTGGCAGGGTGGAGCATATTCATGCAAAGTACAGAATGGGGAGTGCTCCTAATAAGATTCATGATCTGTAACTGCATAGTTGGGGGCTGTTTAGGCCTGGAACTGGAATTTCCTGGTGCAACATTTGGAGGGAAGATGGACTAGCACTGGGCCTGGCTGCATACTGGCTCGACCAATTCTTTAAGGTAAGAGCTGGCGGGCGGGGGGGGAGGGAAGAGAGCTGGTCTGAGGGGAAATTTCCACCCCTCCTGTTATTACTCATCTGAGGTGGCGGCCTCATTCAAGGTCATCCTCCTACTGGAGGAGAGCTGCATCATTCCCTTGATAGCAGATTTTTTGGTTGATGGGAAGGGGGTCATCTTCAAACTACATGTACCATTTCTTCATCTCTTTGAATGAATTTAGAACAAAAACCAGCCAAAATACCAAAGTATAAATGATATTGTAGGATTCAGGTAAAAAATGAAAGACAGTTGGTTATGTTTACTGTGAATATTTAGGCTGCCTCTATACCAGGGGTGGGCAAACTTTTTGGCCTCAGGGCCACATTGGGGTTGCAAAACTGTATGAAGGGCTGGGTAGGGAAGGCTATGCCTCCTCAAACAGCCCCCTCCCACTTCCCGCCCCGACTGCCCCACTCAGAACCTCCAACCCCCCCTGCTCCTTGTCCCCTAACCAACCCCTCCCAGTACCCCTGCCCCAACCAACCCCCGGAATCCCACCCCCTATCCAACCTCCTTGCTCTCAGTCACTCACCCCGACAGGCCCCCCAGGACCCCACACCTATCCAACCCCCCCGTTCCCCATTCCCTGACCCCGCCCCCGCACAGAACCTCCACCCCATCCAACCGACCCCTGCTCCCTGTCTGCCCCCTAGGATCCCCCATCCCTTATCCAACCCCACAGCCTTGGCCCCCTTACTATGCCACTCAGAGCAGCATGTCTGGCAGCCGCACCGCCAGACCGGAGCTAGACACACTGCCGCTCTGCTCGGCAGGAGCTCACAGCCCCGCCGTCCAGAGCGCTGCACCTGTGGCGGTGTGGCTGCGGGGGAGGGGCCGGGAGCTCAAGGGCTGGGCAGGATGGTCCTGCGGGTTGGACGTGGCCTGTGGGCCATAGTTTACCCACCTCTGCTCTATACTATGAGCAAGGTTTGACAACATGGCAATAAAAATCCACCTGAGTCTTTTCTAAACTACAGAATCCATCATTGCTATTGCTTCAATACAGTTATGCTGCACCAGTGGTGATTTATGGGTCCCAGTTTTCATATTGATGAATCACTCATAGTTCAAACCTTTGCTGCTGGAGAAAGTTTTCTGCAAGGCTGGGTAGCAAAGCATATAATGGGTTGTATTTTTCCTAATGGCAAAAGGTTGTTTTTAAAATGCAAAAGTTAGTATGTACAACCAATTACAAATGTAGCAAAAACAAACAACTGCTCAACTTCAACCAGCAAGATATTAATTTTCTATAACTGAATTTTGCGTTTGTTTGTCTTTTACCCCAACGTTAAATTAGACATTTTGGAGATTTTGCTTGTTCCCCTCTTCAGTTTTTGGGACATTTACAATCACGTTCCTGCAAATTGTCCCAGTAGCAGAATGAGAGTAACAACAGTCCCTGGCTAGGCAGACCAATATATATTGTGAGATCATAATGGAAAACAGGTTTCATTAGACTTCAAAAATAGTAACAGCTACACAATAAGCATGCTCACAACTGATTTTCAATTGTTTATCACTTAATTCCTTTCAAATATGAAACAACCTTCCTCAAAAAGTACTTTACCCACAAAATAAGTTGAGAATGTTTTGGTTCATCCCTGTAAGTTATTAGTGAGTCAAAACACCAAGAACATGAGCGATTTTCCTTGTATTTATCCCACCCCCCCAATTCCATGCTTTATCACTATTTCAAAGGAAAAAATATCATGGAGCTATGTATATGTGTGGAAACTGGGTTATAATAGAACACGATATAGACAATTATACCATTACTATCAAGAATGCCATAATTATGAATGCAATTGAAATTTATACTTAATTTTTAATACACATTTTCATTTCAGACTGTTTATTTTCCTCCCTCTAAGTATTTAAGAGTACCAGGCTACTGCACTAGAATTGCTTAATTTCTAATTTCCTCTATTGTCTCATCCAGACCATGGTCCAACATTACATTCCTTACACAAGCAACATCAATAAATGGGCATGTCTCAACAAGCAAAATGGGTGCATTTTTCCAATCATGATAACTTGGCATGTTTGAAAAGCACTGTTAAGATGCAGGCTAACATGTCAGAAGTGGTGTTAGCTCACCATCTTGTAGCCTTAAGCTAACCTAATTGAAAGACACCCCCTCTCTCTCGTCAGGTTATGCAGTGTTGCTACATTGGCCTTACTAGTGTTACTATCTTATTTATTTACACATTTACTATATGGGACGGTGGAGGTCATATTTATACCATTAAAAACATGAAAGTACTGATATTATATTTTACACACACACACACACACACACACACACCCCTCTAAATTTCTCAGGAAAGACTTTTATAAAATGACCTAAAGATAGATATTCAGTGACAACAATGCTCAGGTTTTCTGATATGCTGACTAACAAAATGCATAAAGAAAAAAATGAAACGACACAGAGAAACTGAGGAACTACACTGTATATAAATTTTTATTCAAAATGTTGTTTAATTAGTTAGTGTTATGGAAAATAAACTGAATGACAACAAAATACCAAAATAAGCTTCATGTGTGCAAGTTAGTGTTAGAGTAAAGAGCTTTTCAAGTATCATATTAAAATAACCCAAAAATAAATGAGTCCTTTTACAAGATGTAAAATATTCCCAAACTAATTGGTCTAAAATAATCTGAACAGAACTTGATGCTGCCATGCAAAAAAATTATTCAAGCAAACATCACAGAAAGTGGATTATGATATTAAGGAACTCATGGGTTACTAATATAAACAATTAAAATTAAGCTATAAAAGAAAATGCAGCAGGCGAGTGCTTATCTAGTTGGGACAGCTGACTGAGGCCGGAAAATGGATAAAACAAACACTGAAATGCTCTGATAATATAAACATGATTAAAATCAACCCTGACGGGCCTGTTTATTTTTTTAAATCCCAAATTAATAAAATCATAACACACAATAGATTTAAATAGAAAACCATATGCATTTTTCCCATATGAAAGAAATAAGACCAATTTCCTCATTTTAAAATATATTGTGGTGATAAAAGTTGGTCATAAAATATAAACATTTATATGAAAATTCCTTTGGACAATTCTATTCAATATTTATATTCAAGTTGATTTTTAAAAAGCGCTAAAACGTCATTAGACCAGGGAATTTGGGAGTCAAAATGTACTTTTTATATTTCATTCAGCAATGTCACTGTTACACATGATACAAAACAAGAATGTTCAATTTGAGATAAAAATTATATAGTACCCTGCCTTGTTTACAGCACAAAGTCCAGGCCATTGCAGACTTAGCTAGAAGGAGTAGTTCAATTAGTATTAGTCTGGTAGTATGGATTTCAGCTAAGTGTGACTCACCAAATCTGAATGTAGAGAGCTTCCAACAGGCTTTGCCCAAAATATAGTTTACAAACACTAATGGGGAGAAAACACTTAGAAGCTAAACAGTTTTGAAATTATTGCTGTGGGAAGGCAGCAATGCATCAACAGGAAAATGAAAGAATCATCTACTTACTGTAATCAATAAGATCACAAGTGCGGTTATTACTGCTTATGAAATTAGAAAAAACACTATGGTGGAAATGGCAACAGATTTTAGCCACCAGAGAACGACAATCACTCCCCCAAAATGCACTGCCCGTGGTGCCAAATATAGGGCCCTATTTTCATAAACCATATTATGAATAGCTTCAACATGCAAATCAAAGACGAGTGGCAGTCTCGGGTACACTGTAAATGAGACAGTCTACAATATGAACAGATATAATTCAGGAGCACCATATTTTAGTGACATAATAAAAAGTTTTTCAAAATTGACTCTTAGTGTAAACTTAATAAATGTGCAACTGAAATAACATTAGCAATTAGTTTCCCAATAGGAGGAATCCACTATGGAAACAATTAGTGTGGACACTATTGTCCTGTTTATACCGGATTGGCTGGTTATCAGAGGTTTAATAGCTATTATAAAGTGTAATTTATATATACACATACAAGCACAGCATGCATAAAAATTTTGCTATTTTGAGAAGTGAAGAGTCTATTTACCAGGAATTATACTGGCACAGACTCACCCATGGCAAACAGTAAGGATGTTATACAACTGCAAAACCATAACTGGATGTTTATTTCTCACTTATGCAATTCCCTGACTTTTGGTGGTGTATGATTTGCATAATGACAGCAGAGTTATTTCTCAGTTTCTGGCCTGCGTGCAAATCCCTGAATTCTGATGGACAACAACTTGGACTGCAGAGATCTGCATAAATATTGTATAGCAATTATGCAGATCTAGGTATTCCAAAGGGTTACTTCCCATTCATGTTTCCACAACGAACATGCCACTTCAACTTCTGACTCCCTTCCTGAGCCCACCACTTCACCTACCTCTAGAAATTCAATATAATTTAATTGAACAAGGAATTGCTTGTATGACAAGGAAGTGGGAGAGAGGAAGTTGAGGATTCTACGCCTTCTTTAAGGACACAAAGGAGAAGACTATGGTAAAATGGGAAAGGGATTATAGATGGGAAATTGAATTGAGAGCAATTGATAATATGAGAAGAATTGAAAAGTAGAAAAGTCATACATGACTGAGAGGACCACAAGCACATTTCCAGTACAATAAAGTGCTTTCTGTTAACTTGGTAATAATCACATACTGCATAAACTAACTCCTTGAAAAGAAACACGAGCATACTGTAGCAGAAGGGGAAACCAGTACTTTCTCAAGCCATACACACATCGTGTTGTAGGAAAATAGAAAAAGGTAAACACCAAGAGTGAGTGAGTCTAGAGGATGATGTAATTAGTAAAGCCAAAGTAACATAAAATGCAGAGCAGAGGATTCTGACAGTAATAATAAATAAGGTAAGACTTGGAACTGTGGCTAGGAATAAGCATTGAGAGAGACAGATCTTAAAAAGGGAGCAGGGACTATTTTAACAGCCTAGAGAATGGAAATGAGAGCTGATTTATTAATAGTAGTCTAAAGAATCAAAAAGTTATTAATATAACCCAATCACTATCCAATATTAAACAGTTTTTAACAAGGTTTGGAATACAGAGATGTCAGCTTTAGTACCATGGCTAACACCCCATTAAAAAAAATCCTTTTAACCTTTTATAAAAGATGAAAGAAAAGAAAGAAAAAACAGCGAAAGCATTTTAAATGTGAAGTATTAAATAAGGCATTCCTTTTAACATCCTTTGTTCCCTTTTGCTTTAGCTGGAGAGAATTTTGGAGGGGAAAAACCCTTGTTTTACAGTCTTTTGTGGTATCAACGATGGTAATAACTGTGCTTTTGGGGGGAAAGTGAAGAAGTTAGTTGACATGGGCTGGAGTGGTCATAAGCTTAACACCGTACTTAAATGGTATCCGTAAACTACTTTCTATTTCAATTAATTTAGTCTTTTTGTCGTCTGCTTGCATCTTTTAAAAATAATTTTATATATAACAGGACATTGTGACAATTTATGAACTTTCACTCACTTTTAATTGTTGAGCTGACAATTAGGGTATATTTGTAGGCCCAGCTATCACAACAAAATGCACAATAATGCGGATGCCAAAAGGTAAATACAACCTGTTCTGAAAGCAAGGAGGTAGAGAAGCGGGGGCGGGAAAATGTGGTTATATGTCCCATACTTAAGTCTGAAACATGGTCATGTTAGTTGGAGGACATGTAACAAGAGACAGCAGAAGACATTTCACATTATATTAATTACCAGCCAACATGAAACTGCTTTGTGTTAACTCAGTAATTACTATAGTACTGTCCATAGCGTCAGATTCAGAAACCTTTAGTCTCAGATTTCAGGATATGGTTATCACCACTAACTGTGATGTCATATATAGATGATAAAATTAAGGTTTTTGGATAATGTACTAACTGTGCTCAGTTACAAAACTGTTACATAGAGTAAATGCTATATCCTTCACAGTATGAAGATGTTTTAATGACTTTAATGGAGCTTCTTTTGAAGTAATTCAATAATTTTGCTAACAATGTTTATTTCTTATAAAAAGGCAGTTAATTAAGAGCAGTTCAGGACCATCTCACTTTGCATGGGTTACTATCTTTACTGTCACCATTACTGTCTCTCAGAAAGAATAAGGACGGGCATGAAGACCAATTATCCTCTTACATGTAGTAGAGAAGTTTGTGTCATGACAGGTGCCAGTTTGGAAGCTCTGGAGACAGAAATTCTCTATATAGAGCTTCTCTACATTGTCATGCCAACATGCCTCATCTAAGTCTGAAGAGGTCACTTCTGTATTCAAGTCTGTATTTCAGTCTCCATTCCCAATCAATCCTTGATGTGCCAACAATAGTGCTAACTAATGTTAATTGTGGTGACATTTTTTGGTATGCTAATATATGCACTAGGAAATGGACTGCGACCCACTCATTTCACAGAGGTCACTGAACAGCTATTAGATGGCAACAGCTTTCCACCAGCCCAGGATGCATTTTTACTAAATCTATATTCCTTTGCCAATATTGAGCTGTCCCACTCCACCTGCTGTAACAGTAAGACAAGCTATACCAAAGTTTTTAACAGTTTATTCCATGAAACAGTCTGTAAAAAAAAATGTCAAAACAAATGGGATACATGGGGGAAATGGGAATTATATGTACTATTTCCAAGTGAAAAACTGAATTTATAAAAAGTAAAATCTCACTCCACCCATGTATTTACATTCATAACAAAAGAATGGTATAAGAAAATACCATCCAAGGACAAATGAGTCAGTATATAGCATAGTAAAGCTACAAAAAGGCAACTATGTTTATTGTATATAAATTTCTGTAGAACAGCAATTCACCAGACTATTTTCTGCTTTGCTTAAAAACTGGCAGCTTTGTCAGGACTTTTGAACCTTACCTAGTTGTCTGTGGCACAATTTCAGTGTGACCTGTAGCCCATAGGATTATTTTGCTAGCTATTATATCCTACTAATCCAGCCAGCAGTATTAAAAATGTTTCTTTTTCTGAAATTAATCCATTTTATTCTTATATTTTATCAGTATTAATTCCTTGGAATTTAGGATGTGTTGAGGCATGTGTTTCCCAATAAGTTTTGCTGAAATGCAAGAAGCCTACTGGCCTGTAAGATCTGCTATATAGTAAAAATCAGAATTAGTTATAAATATGTCAGCATAAAAGCTGGCAACCTTTGGCACAGATAAGAATGGTCCCTGAACTTTGGGGAACCAAAGGGAGGAACTATCCACATCACAGGTTTATCCAGCTTCTACAACTGGTTGGTAACCGCAGGGTACACCACAACTCAAGGTCATCAAGAGAGCCTAGGTTGGCAGTTTTGGAGTGAGATAATCCTTATTAATATATTTAGAAAGTAAGTGTCATAATCCACTAACCTATAGGAGAAGGGTACCCATAAATTTCTTAGGGTACGGAAACAGGATTTGGGTATAGTAGGTTGGACCTGAATTACATAGGTCAGGATCCTATAAAATACCTTGTAAGAGAGTTAAGTTAGTGAGTTCTTTTCTTAAACCATCTTCTTGTAGCTGCTTTTGAGTTGGTTCTTTTCTTCTTCTATCATGTTATCAACTCAGCTTGTGCAGTATAGTATAACTGCTCAACATTCCTAACCATTGGGGAAGTCAGCACCATCGCGTAATCGGGCATGCCAGGAGCGAGGCTGGTCCTTCACCTCCTATTACTGGGTCTTCAAGGAAGGGTTTGAGTATGTTAGGTTAAGGTACTTATAATAGAAAGGTTACTACCAGGAGTTTTGGAATTCTTTTACTGTTTTGCAGTTATAAGTTTCATTGCATTTCTTATTTTATCAATTTGGTATTGTCCTCAGCGTATGTGTTCTTGCCAAGCACCCCGAGAGTCCTCTCCCGATATACAACTCTCTAAGTTCTTGAACTCTGTAGTCTGAATTGGACAAGAACCTATAAAATCTTCTGGTCCAGATGTGATCAGTGGCAAGAACTAATTCATCAAATTCAGGTCAACAATGCCAAAATATGTCTATTCACTCATTCCCTATACACAGGGACTGTTCCTCCCTAGCCACACACCCTCATCAATGCCAATAAAACATCCTTTAAAGCATGAAAGGGAAGAACTTGAAGAACACACAGGGTTTTTAAAACCTTACACTTTTGCAAGGTAAATTTAATGTTTTAACAATGTGCGAAAAATTTCTAGGGCCAGTTTTGAAAGGTTGCTTATTTGGTTAAGCAAATTTAGGATGAAGACAAGTAGAATGTAATGACAATATTGCATTAAGGCTATCCGTTGTTTCCATGAAGCAAAAACGGAAGAAAACTGAAGCACTGCAATTTTAATTGCATCTCAAATAGTTCTGTGAATCTGATGAAAAAAGCAGAGTTTCAAGGACTGCTATTTCCCCACATATCTGCTTACAAAATCTACAACTGGCATGAAATTGCATTTGAAAGACTATCATATTGCATGTGTACAAGAAGGTAGAGTAACAATTTCTATGGGAATTGCTGAATATCCTGTCTTTTGTATGTTTTTTTTTAAAACATTTAAACCTTATTTCTTTTTATGATACATATTGTCTCAAGAATTAGCTGCACCATTTCAACAATAACAAATCTTAAGAAGACTGAACTGGAACATTAGAAGTTATCATAATGAAAGCATCTGTAAAGGCTTAAGCCTGGTCTACACATAATTTTTGAATATAGTGTAACTATATTGGTTAGGGGTATTATTTTTATACCAAGGTGGAAAGTGTGGGCACTCAATATACTGAAAATAGTTGGTGGAGAAAGTAGGGGCTTGGATTTTTTTAAAGAAAGACCAGTTAGCCCATCCAATTACAATTTTGTCTCTGGCGAATGCACTTAAGTAATAGTGCTTGGTAAACATATGCTGAAAAGACCATTTACTTTGCAAATCTACTGAATTGACACATAATGGACATCGACATGACCTTCAAGAGCCGAGCTTTCCAGTCAGTAGCAGTGAAAAGTGAAAAATAGTCTTCTAGACATGGTACTCTAAGAAGTTAGTCAATTAGCACCAAGTGAAACAAATCTGAGTAAGCTCCCTTAGAACTTTAGTCAACTGCAGTTAAAAGCCTAAAGCTTTAGAACGAGGGGAAGGGCTTCCTCAGGATGGGCATGCATACAGCTCTGACTAGTTGCACTGGAACTCCAT
Organism: Trachemys scripta elegans; assembly: GCF_013100865.1. Taxonomy (NCBI): domain Eukaryota; kingdom Metazoa; phylum Chordata; order Testudines; family Emydidae; genus Trachemys; species Trachemys scripta. Next base: position 95,630,336 of record NC_048304.1, on the reverse strand, counting down.
AACCACCATTGGAAACACCTTAAGATAAGTCTGTAGCAAATTAATTTTGACAAGTTTATTGTAAAGTCATTAAGTCACTAGAGACTTAAACAAGCTGAAGACACAGCCATCAAGAAAATCATCTTCCATGTACGAAACTTGAGTTCACATACCCAGTAGATCAAAGGGAGCTTTAAGTAGCTTAGTTATGTCCACATTAATAGCTTGTAACATGGGGGATTTTTTGGAGGAGGTTTTCAAATGCATTAAACCCTGTTATGACCCTGATCACATGGGTCTATAGAGAAGCTGGTCTACTTTCACTATGTGCATGGTAGGAAATGGTACAGATGCCAGATTAATTTGTTGAGAAGTGGTCTTTAAGCCAGATTTGAACAAAAAAGGTCACCAGTCTGTGTGAGATATGTAAAAGGATCTACAACCACAAATTGTATATATCCTTCTGGAACACTCCTAATAGAAACAGAAGGAACATGAAACACCTACTCAGAAATAGTATCCATCTGGACTTCTACGGACTTTCCCTTCTACTGGCAAGGAAAGAAATCTTCAGCTGAGATATAGATGGGTGCCTGGTTCTCTGATCAGATGGCTTAAGCAGAATTAAACTTTTCTGAAGCTATACAATTATATGACAGTTCTTTTAAATTCTGTACTTTATAGAACTGGTTGGTATGTCTTGCTGGGGGATTTGGCCAATTAGAATACTGTAAAACTAACAGTTAAATTCTATAAAACAAGCTGGACTGTGGAAATAGTCTGGACTATTAAGTACATTCCCGTTACATGGGGAACTTCCTCATTGCAGACCTAAACTTCCACACAGTTTTGTCCTAAGACATTTTTATCCAAAATGGAAATTATTTATTCTCTGAACTACCACTATCTTTTCATCTCCCTGAAATTTCTTGTCTGATCTTTTCCTTTTAGAGTAGGTCTACAGTGAGATAAAAGACACGATGCATCAAGTGCCAGAGCCAGGTCAGCTGACTCGGGCTTGTGGGGCTCAGGCTGCAGGGTTATAAAATTGCAGTGTAGACGTTCAGGCTCAGGCTGGAGCCACTATAATTTTTACTGTCCTGCACCCTGCGCCCTGAGAGCCTGAATCATCTGACCCAGGCCAACTGCAGCTGTGTTGTGAGGCTTTTATTGCAGTGTAGACATTCCCTTAAGATTAGGGCAGGGATAATGTCTACATCTTGTATAGCACAAACACATTGTTACTGTTTATCAGAAAAATGTTATTTCAACAGAATGAAATCCACACCACTGATGGGTGATGCAGCCAGAAGTTAATTTGTTCAGGTCATTCCAAATTCAAGCAAATATAAAACCACAACATCTAGTATTCATATTGCTTTAAAATAGGTCTTTTGTAAAACAAGTTGCATTTTAAGAAAGTTAAAAATACTCTCTAGTTCTCTTAATTATTGGGATCAATTTTCAAACCCCCCATTTCATAGGAAATACAACCTAGATGGAGCTACTATAAGGTAGCTGCATAAGTGATAAGAAAATCATTCCCAGAAAGTAATCATCAGTGGTTCATAGTCAAGCTGGAAGAGATATCAAGTGGGGTAAGGAATCAGTTCTGGGTAAGATTCTGTTCAATATCTTCATCAATGATTTAGATAATGGCATAGAGAGTACACTTATCAAGTGTGCAGTTGATACCGATCTAGAAGAGGTTACAAGTGCTTTAGAGGATTCAAATTCAAAATGATCTGGACAAACTGGAGAAGTGGTCTGAAGTAAATAGGATGAAATTCAGTAAGGACAAATGCAAAGTACTCCACTTAGGAAGGAACAATCAGTTGCACACATACAAAATGGGAAATGACTGCCTAGGAAGGAGTACTGCAGAAAGGGATCTGGGGGTCAAAGCAGATCACAATCTAAATATGAGTCAGTCTAACACTGTAGCAAAAAAAGCAAACAATTCTGGGATGTATTAGCACGAGTGTTGTAAGCAAGAAACAAGTAGTAATTCTTCCACTCTACTCCATGCTGATTAGGCCTCAACTGAAGTATTGTGTCCAGTTCTGGGTGCCACATTTCAGGAAAGATGTGGGCAAACTAGAGAAAATCCAGAGAAGAGCAATAAAAATGATTCAAGGTCTAGAAAAGATGACCTATGAGGGAAGATTGAAAAATTTGGGTTTTAGTCCAGAGAAAAGAAGACTGGGGAGGAAAGGGGGGAAACATAACAGTTTTCACGTACACAAAAGGTTGTTACAAGGAGGAGAGAGAAAAATTGTTCTCTTTAACCTGTGAAGACAGAACAAGAAGCAATGGGCTTAAATTGCAGCAAGGGTGGTTTAAGCTAGACATTAGGAAAAGTGTCCTGTCAGGGTAATTAAGCACTAGAATAAATTGCCTAGGGAGGTTGTGGAATCTCCATCATTGGAGATTTTTAAGACCAGGTTAGACAAACACCTGTCAGAGATGGTTTAGATAATACTTAGTCCTACACCTTGAGTGCAAAGGAGTGGACTAGAAGACCTCTTGAGGTCCCTTCCAGTCCTACAATTCTATGATTCTATGTAAATCCACACTTCCTTAGTATCATGAATCAAAGTATATGCATTTCAAAGAAAAATATATTGAATTAAATTTTTTTTTAAAAGACCCAATAAAGTCTTGTAATGTTCAAAAAAGTCACAGTTTTAAAGTCCAACATCTCTAGAGAGCTGAAGGGCTAGAAGCAAATGTTTCTCTCACTAGAAAACTGGAATCTCCCTTACTTAGTAATATAAATTCTTGTCAGAAAAGAAGGAACCAAATGTGTGAGGTTTGTTTTATTAGTGTTTTATTTCATTTTATTTTTATGGCCATTCTCTGTAGCTGTTCAGAGATTTGGAGTGTTATACATGAAGTAGTCTCAGTGGAAATGGATTAGTGAGCAGAGTGCAGGTGAAATTCAAATACAATTCTTGCACCTCTCTGTATTTGGCATTGGTGTGACAGCTGCTGGAATACTGTTTCCAGTTCTGGTGCCCATAATTCAAGAAGAATATTGATAAACGTGAGAGAGGGTTAAAGAAGAGTGACAAGAATGATTAAAGGATTAGAAAACATGCCTTACAGTGACAGACTCAAGGATCTTAATGTATTTAGTTAAACAAAGAGACGGTTAAGGGGTGACTTGATTACAGTCTGTAAGTATCTATATATGGGGAACAAATATTTAATAATGGGCTCTTTAATCTAACAGAGAAAGTCCTAACAAGATCCAAAAGCTGGACATTTAAGCTAGACAAATTCAGAGTGGAAATAAGACAAATTTTTAATGGTTAGATTAATTAACCATTGGAACAATTTACCAACGGTCATGGTGGATTCTCCACTGACCGTTTTTAAATCAAGATTGTTTTTGCAAAAGATCAGCTCTAGTTTATTTTGGGGATGTTCTACTCTCTGTGTTATACAGGAGGTCAGACTAAGTGATCACAATGGTCCCTTCTGGCCTTGGAATCTATTAATATCTTTATCACGTGTGGTTTGGATACTTCGCAGAACATACTTTGTTAATCTAATGTTAATTAAATTAAAAAGTTAGGAAATATTGTAAGGACCTTAGCTGTTTGTATCACTAAAATATAGAGACAGTGGCCAAATTATGGTGTACATTTAACAAAAGAAAGAGGTGTAAGTGCAACACAGTCAAGTTAATATTGCTGTAGGAATTGTAACTTCAGCAATCTTCTTTGAGGACTTCAAATGGTACATGTCTGAAAAGCTGCATATGAGCACATTGCATCTCTATAGAGTGAAAACCTTCAGACTTAATCTTTGCGCTGTCCATGCACAATATGCAATTCGTAAGAGTTCCTAACTTTGTAACTTTTTATCCACTTTAACTTGTTTGATAACATACTTCTCAATAAAAACTATTTAGATGCCCAATTTCTAGTTTTAAAAGTTGTCATTCAAGTCATTCTTGAGCAGGGGTATGCACAAGAGGGAGCAAGCATAGGCCTGGGTAATCGGTTTGGGCCAGGGCCGGCTCCAGGCACCAGCTTGTCAAGCAGGTGCTTGGGGCGGCCACTCTGGAGAGGGGTGGCACGTCCAGCTATTCGGTGGCAATTCGGCAGACGGTCCCTCACTGCGGCTTGGAGCGAAGGACCTCCCGCCGAATTGCCGCCACAGATCACGATCGCGGCTTTTTTTTTTTTTTTTTTTTTTTTTGGGCTGCTTGGGGTGGCCAAAACCCTGGAGCCGGCCCTGGTGGGGGCATAGAACTCCTCCAGCCCCTCCAAAAATGATCAGATGTATATGGCCTGTGCATGCCCCTCCTCTTGAGTTGCCTGTGTGGAAAAATTATAGTAGCAATTCCAGTCCCATTTCCCCTGCTCACTCGCTCAACCTTGCCCCCCCTTGAAAAAAAACTCAAAACAAGAGGCTGAAGACGTATCACTCAAACATTCAAAACATTAGAAGTCATCTTTGAATGGAAGCTAAGCATGGAAAGTTTAATCTAAGAAACAGTGAATTTTTCAGAAAGTTAGGACTATGTGAGACTAGGAGCTAAAGTTAAGAGTTTGTGTAAACTGAACTATAGGGATCGCTGTCATAATACAAAGTAATCGTATTTATATAACTACAGGTATATCTAATATACAGTCCACTATTCCTTGTTGTGTGAGTAAATGATTTTTTTGGCCTGGTGGTTCAACCAAAACCGAACAGATTTCAGGGTTCCCAAAGTAATTTTTTTTTAATTTTTCTAGTAAACTTTTTGTTTCATTTGACCCCAAACAAAAAGATGCTTCATTTCTAATGTTTTTTTAAACTTGTTTTTAATACAAATGGAAGTATAATTTAATAGAAAAAGCAGTTTTGAATCAAAACAAAAATGTTGTTACAAAAATATCCAAAGAGTTTGATTTTTTCAGAATTTTATTTTATTTTTTCCCCCCAGACAAAACAATTTAGCAAGTTTACAGAACGTAAACTTTCAGTAATTATTTCAATCAACTCAAATATGCATTTTTGACCCAAAAAATTGCTTCAGAAGAATGTTGCCCAGCTCTATTGCTAACCCCAAATGTTCATTTTAGTTAATATGAGTTTGTGTGCAAGAAATGTACGATCAAGTAGAGACCCTTACATGGATCTACTGCTTACATTTCTATAATTGACAGAATCAGATCACCATAATAAAATGCAAAACAAACAATATTAACATTATCAATTATTGTTATAAGTTTTAATGGCCATTTGAAATTTTTAAATGTACAAAAACCCCAATTTACAAATACTATTTAAGAAGCATTCTGATATCTTTCCGCATTAAACTGACAGATGTTTAGATAATACAAATGTCAGTGAAAATCACTCTCTTATCCAATTAAAATAGTATCAAATGGAATCTCTGCTTTCTTCCATCCCACACCTCCCATTGTTCACTAGAATGTGAACTGGATAGCTGCAAAGCATCCTGTTGTCAAGCAATCTGCCTCAGCAATTTCACTGCAAATGAGTGCGGTTGTTATGCATTATAAATATGTTCCAAATGGCTTTGTGTGTCTGAAAATAATACCTGCTTTCTGATTAACACTTCTGGTTGCTTTTTTTTTTTTTTTTTAAATGAAGAAAGAAAAATTGTGTTTTCATTATAAATGGCATATTTTGTTAATTAGCTAATATTTTCCTCTTACTAGTACCGGGGGAAAAGCCTGGTAAAAGGATGTGTGTGGAAGGATGAAAGAGGGGACAGAGCTAAGGTTGTGAAGGATGGCCTGTGCTGTACTGTGGTGTATGCTGTGGATGGAGGAGTAGAGAATGGGTTCTGTTAGGTAAATTAACTTTTTGTTTCCTTGCTTTTGTGAGTTTGTGTCAGATATGCTGTATATGTAGCAACCTTAACTGCTTCCAAATTAAGTTTTTTCTATTATTATTTTATTATGTTGCAAAAGCAATATGTAAAGTGTTTTTACTTTAACATGCTACAATTCTGGAATTGTTATGTAGCTTTTTTTAAATGATGGGCAATATGACACAGTAGTTCAAGAAACTGTTGCTATTTCCTTCACTTTCCATCATCTGTGTTCTAGGGAATTACATGGCAAAGAAAACTGCTTCTATCCTCTACTTCTTTTTGTTAAGGGATCTTTGAAAGCTAAACTTACTCTTTTTCCCTCTCCAAAACCCTGGTGAGTGTTCCCTTTAGTTTTAATTCCTCCTCCGCACTCTTTCATTCAAGTAAAATTGGGAAATGTGAACGAAAGGCATTAACTAGTTTAAGACTCCCTTAGCTTCTCCTAAATCACTCTTGGCTTCTGTTTATACCCACCCTTTCACAAAACAGAAAGGAAACTCATACATTAAAAAAAAAAAAATCTCAATAACTGTGTGATGCAGTTCACCCAAAAGGTGGGAGAAGACAAGTGTCTCATAATAAAATGAGCCATGGAGTTTCCCTGCCCCTCTCTCCAGACCTTCTCCAGGTCAAGAAGGAAACTCTTACCTCTTGCATAGCTGCTAACATTTTAAAAGTTTCCAGGGATAATTTTTCCAGTAAGCGGAAGAGTGCCTGGTCTGATAGTTAGGGCACTGGACTGGGCCTCAGGATATCTGAGTCCTATTCCAGCTCTGTGACTGACTTCGAGTCAGGTAGAATATTTCCAATAAAATTCCAGTAAAAGCCTTAGGGAACCAAAGTCAGAGTGTGGCTGAATTAAGTAATTGTCACCCATGCTTACCTTTTCCAATTTATAAATTTTAAATGAATGTTAACTTACTTTGCTCTTGTCACCACTTTGCAAGCAGCCTCTACTCAGCCCCCAAGAGGCATCCTGCCAATCATGGAAGGCCGCAGCTTCCACTGGAGGCTGCTACTTTGCTGGAGATTAAACATTTGTGATGCCAGTAAAATGAGTTCTATTGTCTGTTGTCACAAATCAAGCTACTTTAATAAAGCTTTACCAAAAAAAGGAAGTATGTTAAATCTTAAGCAGGGGGCATGGACATTTCCTTTATCAAAAGAAGGGAAAACCCTTAAGTTCTAAATGATGGGCAAAATACAAGATTCAAGATCCCTAAATTCTGAAGCAAGATCCATTGATTCTACAACACATTGGTGCAATGACTGGAAATTCTCTAGTAAGTTAATTTAAATTCTAAAATAGAGATTTTAAATGTTATCTCAATATTACAGACACTCGAACTTTTTAAAAACCGAGTAATTTTTTTTAAATTACAGTATCAGATAACCCTTTAAACATAAATTTCCAGATTACTTTTTTTAAATGAAGATTAAGGTTTGGTTTTTCTCTTGTGAACTTTATAAAGGTCATTTCAACAACAGAGAAATGGATTTATTGACTATGTACCTGATCCTGCAAACTGTCCTACACAGGCACATGGAACAGTTTCCAGGATGGGGACCTATCTAGGGAAAACAGCAAATCTGATTACACACAAAGTCATGTGAAAAGCTTGAAATACAACTCAAACCAAAGGGAAAATTGTTTACTAACTTAAGTTGATTGCCTTAAGTGTTACTTGCAACTATAGTAGGGATACAATTCTCACACAGAAAGGCAATTTTCAAGTTAAAAAATTCCTATTAAAATAGATTTATTTTATGCTTCCTCCACATTCAGTTTTCAGTATGTACAATACTTTTGTATTAACAAAGCATAACTGTATCACAGAATTTGTCATGCGGGAAGCTGGAGTTTTTGGCAACTGTTTAGGGAACAGTTGGGCCTTTTAGCACCTGAGAATGCATTGGAGGAATGTGAGATAAGCACATTAACTGGATGGGGATCGGGATCAAAATATGGACTACATTCTGCCACTCTGACTCGTCTTCAGTAGTATTCTTATACTATGAATTAGAAGCCCTTAACTTCCATGTAACATACTAAAACTCTTCAAGAAAGCCAATGAAACAGACTATCTCCAGTCATTAATTTATCTCATGTGTATCTCCCACCAAGATGTTTAAAATATTCATTAGGATTTGTTTTTATTCTATATTCTATGTACTTCACAAGGCAAGAGGGCCAGTCCGTTATTGGATCATATGATTAGATTGGATCATTTACTGCATAAGGTGAGTAACTTCTCCTTTGAATAGGTCCCCATTGTTTGCTCCACTTAGGTGACTACCAAGCAGTATCCCTGGAAGGAGAAGGGTGCTTCAGAGTCAGATCGGATACTGAAGACCGAACTGCTTTGCCAGCCGCAGCATCTGACTGGAAGCATGAACCAAGCCGTAACATTTGGAGAAAGTATGTATTGAAGTCCAGGTTGCAGCTCTGCAAATTTAAACAACTGGAACATTTTCAAATAGCGCCATACAGATAGACTGGAACTTTGTAGAATGGGCAAGTACTTGAGAAGGAGGTTGATACCCATAACAAAATATAATATACCAAGATACACCTTGAGATCCTTTGCATGGAAATTCTGGATCCTTTGCATATGTCTGCAAAAGAAATAGAAGAGTCTGGTAGACAGCTTGTTTCTGTCCAAATAAAAGGCTAAAGCACCTCTGACATACAAGATATGGAAGGTAATTTCCTCTCTGATCAGATGTGGCTTTGGGAAAAAACTGGAAGATTATGGCCTGCTAAACCCAGGGTTGTGAGCTCAATCCTTGAGGGGGCCACTTAGGGATCTGGGGCAAAATCAGTACTTGGTCCTGCTAGTGAAGGCAGGGGGCTGGACTCGATGACCTTTCAAGGTCCCTTCCAGCTCTAGGAGATAGGATATCTCCATTAACTAACTATTAATAACCTCATTAATTTGAAATTCAGAAGATACTTTAAGTAGAAACTTAGGATGTGGCTGCAATAAAACATTTTTCTTAGAGAAAACTGTAAAGGGAAGATCTATCATTAAAGCTCCAATTTCTCTGACTCTCCAGGCAAAAGTTATGGCCACCAAGAAAGCCATCGTCATAGATAGGTGAGACAGAGAACTCATGGCCAATGGCTCAAAGGGAGGTTTCATAAGGTAATTAAGTACCAAGTTTAAGTCCAATACAGGGGTGGGCTCTAATTTGCAGATTCATCAATCCCTTGACAAATCTTGCTGTTGTTGCATTGGCAAACAGTGAATATCCCTCTATCAGTGAACGAAAGGCTGTGATAGACACCAAGTGAACCTTGATGGAACTTATAGAAAGACCACTCTTTTTTAATTCCAATGGGTAATGGAGAACAGTGGAGAGGGAAGAATGAACAAGCAAAAACTGTTGCAGGATGCACCACTGGTGGAATCTCTTCCATTCTTTGAAGGTAAGCATTTCACATACATAGCTTCCTGCTGTTGAACAATACCTGTTGTACTTCTGCTGAGTAGAATGTCTCTATACTCAAGAGCCACTGAGGAGCCAAGCTTTGAGTCAAAACTTTCTAGCGTTGGGATGAAGAATCCAACTGGAATCCTGGGAAAGCAGATGTGGAACAGCTTTTCAATGGTGGACAAGAAGCAGGGCGAATCAAGCAAGGATACCATATGTGTCTTGTTCAAGGAATGAGGAAGTGTGACCCTAACAGCATCCCTATCCCAGAAGGCAAAGGGCCCCCTGGCAGTGAGTTTCAGCTGGCCTGACCAGCTGAGTGTTCTCCAACTCACTATTGTTATAATCTGTATCTGAAAGGTGTCATATAATGATTTTGGAAAACTAACACCACGCTGGTTATTAATATCACTGTGAAATGTTTGTAACAGTTTAGGTGAAATTATGGATACTCTCAGGTATGTTTAGGTGAAATTATGGATACTCTCAGGTATGTTTTGGAGACTAAACAGACAAAGGAGGCAAAACAGGTTTTTCCAGATAAAGGGGAAGGGACACATCTCTAGTTCAGTGGCAAACTGAGCCAGTTGTGACTGGTAACATGGACAATGGACTTTTCACTTGCATTGGAGGTTGCAGAAAGGGCATTTGTATTGTAAAAATCACAGGAGACTGCAAAATCAACATAATGTCAGCTCCCAGGGGGACATGGCAAGCAGAGCATCAAGCTGAACCCATAGGAGGGCTTCCTGCCTTGTAAAAAAACAAAGACAATCCCTCTGGGGTTATAAAAAAAATTACCAAGATTCCATCTTTATTCATCACGTTAGGAGACAAAGAAACCAAGCAATTTGTTTTCTGTGATGGATCCTGGCCTGGCTGGCCAATAAAAGTTGTAAAGGAGATGGTGGGCAAGAGGAACCATCTTGAACAAAGGTTGTATCTTGCCAGATTAAGTTTTAGTCCTTTAGGTGAACGTTTTCACTTGGGTTTGCTTGTAATCATAATATCTTTATCCCTACTGTTTGGTATCACTTAATTTATGTTCTTTTGCTAATAATCTTGTTTTGTTTTTACATGAAATCGACTCAGTGCTATGCTTGAACAGAAGCATATATTTACCCCAGTTAAATTAATAAGCTATAATGTACTGACTCTTTAAAAGAGCAAACTCAATATCTTTCTCCTCTGAATAAACAGTGATGTGGTCTGTGCACTGCCAAGAAACATCTCTGAGAAGCTCAGTGGCTATAGTTTACTGACTGTTACTTGCTAGACAAAGTTTGGGCTGGGAGACCCTCAAGGAGTTTGCTGGTGAGGAAGACAGACTAGTGTGACTGGGAGCTGACACACCAGTCTAATCTCCAGCAAAGCTCACTCTTACTGAGGCAAAGGGATAACACAGTGGATCAGAGCTCTGGATATCCCCAGCAACATATTACAGGAAGGCATTCCTAGGGACTGGGGACCCAGTCCTTCTCTTGAGCAGAGTTTCTTGCACTTCCTTTTGGTTGCGGTGACAAAGAGGACCACCACCAGAAGCCCTTAAGTCAGAAAAATAGGTTTGAGAATTTGAGTCCAGCTCTCACTGGTGATCTAGGGAGAAGTGCCTACTCAGATCATCAGCCATGGTGTTTTATATGCCTAGTAAGTAAGAGGCTGAGATGAGGATGTGTATAGCCAATCACTAGTTCCATAGTTTTATTACTTTGGCACAAAGGGAGGGGGATCTCACCCACACACCCCACCCCTGATTGATTTATGTAGAACAGGCAGGCTATATTATCTATCATGACTGACTGACTTGCCCCTGATTAATGGAAAGAAGTGGATACAGGTGTTCCTGAGTACACACTTACATCCAGGAGGTTGATATGAAGAAAAGAGACTTGTGCAGACTATTCGCCCTGAGCAGTGTGTGCATGGCTAGGTGCGTTCACCATACCACAAGGGACGCATCCAATGTTATAGTGATGGTAGGAGGAGGTTGGATGAGAGACTCCTGCATAGCCTTTGGACAGCTCCTTTCACCAATTGAAGGAGTAGAGTACTCAGGGAGAGACAGATACCAGTTATGTTCGGGATATAGACTGTTCTGAGCCATCCGTGGAAGCACCCAAGATGTACCTGGCATGTTGTATTACAAAAGTACAAGCTGCCACCTGTCCTAGAAGTTGATGGCAATTGCTCACAGACATGTGGGGGTTTATTTGAACCTTGTAGATGAGATTTGTTAGGGCTGTAAACCTGTGCACAAATAGGCAGGCCTGGCTGTTATGGCATCCAGAGAAGCCCCTATGAACTCCATGTACTGGAGTCAAAATGAACTTTTCAATGTTGAGTTGAAGACCTAACCTGTGGAATTGGGACATGGCTGCGTATGCTGTGGAAAGAACTTTGTCATACCATCCCACAGCCCTTGAGCAGGCCAAGTGTTCAGATAAGGGAAGATGATTATACCTAACTGCCATCACCAAGTGGTTACGACAGCTATGACCTTTGAGAAGTTATCCTGATTGAATGTAAAATAAAGAAGCTTCTTGTGAGGGGGTGAAATGCAAAAATAAGTGTCCTGAAGGTCAAGGGCTGTGAACCAATCTATGGAATCTAACAATGGCATTATAGCTGTAAGAGTTATAATAAACATCACCAGCTAACCAGTTTCAACCTTTTGCTTGAACGGGCAATCACAGAGATGTACGATTCCCTGGGTGACTAACTTTTACTTCAAGATCATAAGGCATAGTTTTAAATATAATTACATTATTCTTTAAAAAATTATTCATACACACATCTCAATGATTGTGAGTACTGAGAAATTACAAGCTTTCAGTAGAGACCTCACATGCTACTCTTCATAGATAATACCATGAAAGTGGTGTGTTAGGTGCAGTGAGTTTGCAAGGTCTGAGCCAGGAGTTGCTTGTAAAGAACAATGAACCATTTTTCAGCTAGCACCAATGGGCCCATGTGCCACAACTTCCTCTAATGGAATTTGGAGCCAGTCTTCAATGCACTTCATCAGCTCCTAAAATTGCTTAAAATCACCAGCCAAAGAAGGTGGTGGAGGTATTACAGCCTCATCTGCGGACGATAATGAAATCTTCATCTGAGGTGTCACCTCCTGTCTGTTTTTTCCTCTTGCCCCTTGAAAGTCTCCTCTCTGAGAGGTTTGGGCTGTTCAGGATGAAGTGGTGGATCAGGCAAGTGACTTCCTCTATGATCCACCCAGGGAGAAACTAGGGGCTTTTGAGAACTGTTGGCAATAAACAGCCAAAGATCCCAATAAGTTTGCAGAGGCGATCCATAGAATAGGGGAGGCAACATCCACTGTTGGTCATACCAATGAGATAGGGCTCAAGATCATTTTTTTCCTTTCAGCATAGGCCAAATGAATAGTCCTTTCCACAGCAGACAGACAGAAATCTGAGAATCAGAGGAATCCTCCTCAACATAATCTAAAGGTGGGGTGGGAAATGGAGATGGGCATGGTTGTCTGCCCTGTGTGGTAAATACTGGAGAGCTGGAAGGCACCAGGGAAAGATATGGTCTCTGTGACCCAGAAGATCTTAGTACTGACAGCCGTTCGAGTGCTGGACAACAATGGAGATTCCAGCACCTCTGAAACAAATAGATATCTGGAATATCTGAATATCTCTGTGGCCTTATCCTGCAATGCTCTCTGTGACTAGGATACAGAAGTTGACAGGGCACTAAATGTGCTTGAAGGGTGGAGTACAGGGGAATTCTCAGACCCTGGATTGGAGTCTGATCTCAGGGATTGCTCCATCCTGAGCTACTTGAACTTAATTTCCCTATTTTTCCTAAATCTGCTTTTTAAAGATGTGCAGATCTTATGTGTGTCTGGTATGTAGGTGTTTCCCAAACAGCAGAGGCACCAAGAATGACCATCACTAACTGGGATAGATTCCTGGCAGGAGAGATAGTGCTTGAAGTCTGGGAATTCCTGTATACCCCAGCAATGACAACCCCCAAAGACAGCCCCTCAGCAATGGATGGAGGAGGCTGATAGAAAATAACTCTATTAAAAATAGAATTCCAAATAAACTAAACTATCTCTGCGAACTAAGCTAAAAGGGATAAGCAACAGGCTAGGCTAGAATAGGCATGATGAATGTTCTATCGCAGGCCAATGTGGTTGAAAAGGAACTGTGGGTGGTTTGCCTGCGCGGCTCTGCATAGCATCAGTATGGGGCATAATGTCTGAAGCCCAAACATGAGCTGAGCAAGTATTGCTACCAAAACACTCCAATCAAAGGTTCATGCACACCTAAAGTGGAACACCATAGATATACTACTTGAAGAAGAATTAGTTTTTTTAAATACACTTTCAAATTAAAATAGTGATCTCAAATACCAACAGTCCCCTTTGTGACACACTCTTTTCAAAGATAAATGGACACTGACATATTATATGCTGTTATCCTCAGCTCTGAATGAATAATTCATACTGAAGTTAATTATCGCCTGGTAGTCCTGCTATTGTTAAGGCAGGTTCATGCATGACAATAGGTTTTCTATTACTATAGACTATATTGGTCTGAATATTGGAAGCAGAGGGTCCTCTCGCTGATCCAACCTGGCTCTAGTTGGTATTTGTTTCTAGTTTTAGGAGTCCTCTTTTGGACAACTGCAATGTTTTCTGGACTTCTCTTCAGTTCTCCTCATGTGTTTTTTTTCTCATTATTAATTATTATTATTATTATTGTTGTTTGTATTACAGTAGCACCTAGGACCTAGCAGTTACCTGTTGCTGTTTGATTCCAATACCACAGGAAGGTATCCTTTTAAGTACTCCATCAGGACGTGAATTGCAAAAGTACTTTTTTTTTTTTACACTATGAAGTTTGAATATATGAACTGTGCAATTACAAGCAGATACCTTCATTTTACATGCATGCTGGGTGGCATAAAGCCAGTGGCCAAGAATCTTAAAGCCTTCCCTTCCCCACTGTACAATTTTTTGGTTCTGAGGTAAAGTAAAGTTCCAATCCACAACTAATAGGCATTTAGTAGGAATTCTCCTCACACTGCTTCCAAACTACTGAGTCTGACCCTGCCCAGTCTGGAGCTTCACTCCCCACTCTTCAGATTCACATGTATTGTGCAACACAAAGCCTGGGGAGCCCTGAGCAGAAGTGCTGCGAAAGCAGATGGTACTCCTATGCTGTATACAGGATTGAAGAGATGAGAGGAATGTGAATTTACAGGGAGATGTAAGGCAGGGAGAGAAGGACTGGGAAAACAAATGGGGAAAAAAGACAAGATTATGAGATGGGGTGGTTCCAAAGACTTTCCATTTTAACTACGTTTAAAGAGCATAATATGAGGCAAGGTGGAACTATCATTTTATAAAAGGAAGGCACTTTAAGGAGACCACTTCTGCTGGTTATATCATACATTTGGCAGTGCAGTGGCTCTTGATGCACTTCTATGAAATGAACAGAAGTCAGGGATGATGAGTGCCTGTGTGCTGGAAGCTGGTTGCACCCTCAGGCCACGTCTACACTTGCTGGGGGTGGATGCTGCTGCGATTGATGCAGCGGGGGTCGATTTAGTGTGTCTAGTGAAGACCCATTACATCAACTGCAGAGTGCTCTCCGGTCGACTCCGGTACTCCACCGGAGAAGATTAAGGTAAGTCGATGGGGGAGCATCTTCCATCAACGCAGCACAGTGTAGACACCGCAGTAAGTCGACCTAAGCTATGTCAACTCCAGCTACCTTATTCACATAGCTGGAGTAGTGTAATTTAGGTTGACTTACTGCAGTAGTTTAGACAAGGCAGCAAAGTCATTTGTGGATTGTGCTGCCACTAAGTGACTTACATCTGAAGGAATAGTGGGGTAGTGGAAAGAGGAAGTAGAGATGACAAGAGAAAAGGATTAAGGAGGTTCTCAATCCCAGACCTAGTGGTGGGAAGGAAGTGATCTGGAGCTCCTTCCATTGGGGAAAAAAATGGATAAACTTGGAGGCATCTAAAACCAAAAATAATTGAAAGTATATCTCCCCCTTCTATCTCTCTCCTCCCTGACCCTAAATTTTCCTGTGTTAGATCATGTTTTACGCCTTTCCTATTGCTTGTACATATCCAGATGCTTGATTTGACTGAGGGCAGTGTCTCCTGGCAGTGACTATTGAGGCCCTTTTGCTAGTACAATGGGATTTTAGTCTTTCTGCTTTTTTCCCCCCACCCCATCTCATAATCTTGTCTTTTTTGCCTATTAGTTGTTAGTACTTTACTGGCTTGAACTCTGCCATTTAGCTGCATTTGCATAAACAAACTACTTAATTGAGTCTATATTTTCATAAAAGTTGTATTTTCATAAAACTCATCCCTGACTTCAGTGCAAGTTGTATCCACTTGTATCAAAGCTGAATTGGTTCCAAAGACTTTACTCAGAGATCCTTGTAATATAAAAACACAACTGGTGTGTTAAGTATTGAGTTTTGAGCATCCACCCTATACTTCCTGACTTTCATTAGTTAAATCAGAACCTTAATGTTAAAACTAACAGGTTTTCGAATCTTATTTTGTATGCCAGAAGTCATCTTTCTGTTTCCATGCCCACACACTTTCATATAGGTTAATACTTTAACACAGCAGAGAGAAGGAATGAAAAACTGGCAAAAATTTGTATTCTGTTTAAGTCTCAGGAATGGAAATTAAATAGTATGAACCTCAATATTTTAACAAAGCATGTGGGAAAGAACTATGGAAATGAAAATGCACTATTAATATTGTCTAGTGGTCAAGGCTAATATTTCAATAGAAGAGGCTGCAAACAAAATATATCTTAATTCTAGGAACATGAAAATATGAAGGACCAAATATTTAAAAAGCAGCATATTTAAATCAGGTAATCTTTAAATCCTTTCTGTGCATACAAACCTGAGAAAAATATCAGAAGAGGCTGATGCCTCTGAAAATTTAGCCCTATGCATCACTAGAACAGTACAGTATCCCATCATTAAGAGAAAGATGCTTCTGTCACCGGCCAGCTCTTTCACAAATTTACATACTTTAAAAAATGACAGACAGAGATTTAATAACTTTTCAGTTCACATGGATTACTCCCTTACTAAACAAGACTGTAATTTCTTCGAGACGTGCTATACAAACACACAGGGAGACAGAGCCAAACGGGGCCCTAATCTTGATTGGGGTTTTGGGGCACTACCAGAATATAAATTAATATACAAGAATAAATATAAAATTAAATGGTTAAAAAGTTACATTAATGCAGAGTTATGGTTGCCTGGTGATACATCATGCCCTTGCAGAATGCTGAGCTGAGCAAAACTCAAACTTCTGAAAATCAGGAAATACATGGCTAAGGTTGACCATGCAACCTTAACTTTGCCCTCGTTCAGCAATGCTCCAGTACAACACGTTAATACACATACCTTTAGAGTGCCAATCCCAGTGTTGCTGATATATACAAGCTCTTCACTTCCTTTCACTGTCATTCACAAGATTCCATCTAACACTATTAAAGGGCAAAAAGTAAAAAGGCTGCCCATGCCTCCCCTCCCCTTACCCTCTCCAAGGAGTGTCTCAAAATGTACATAGACTCGCACTGGCCCTTGACACTGTCAGACTCAGGAGGTTCTGGATCCTGTCATACACACACATAACTCACCACCCAGAAAGAACCCTATGCATACACAATTTAAGAGCCACTTCACAGCCTTTTACAACTCCCTTACACCTACTCACTAAGTATTATCTAGACCTATTATCTAGACCATCCCTGACAGGTGTTTGTCTAACCTGCTCTTAAAAATCTCCAATGATGGAGATTCCACAACCTCCCTAAGCAATTTATTCCAGTGCTTAACCACCGTGACAGTTAGGAAGTTTTTCCTAATGTCCAACCTAAACCTCCTGTCAAGGCTGTATCCCCACTTTGAACTTTAGGGTACAAATGTAGGGGCCTGCATGAAAACTTCTAAGCTTAACTACCAGCTTAGCCCTGGTCCGCTGCCACCATTTCCAATAGATTCCCCCCCTGGGAAGCCTTGAAAAACCTTCACCAATTCCCTGGTGAATACAGATCCAACCCCCTTGGATCTAAAAACAAGGAAAAATCAACCAGGTTCTTAAAAAGAAGGCTTTTAATTAAAGAAAAAGGTAAAAATCATCTCTGTAAAATCAGTATGGAAATTAACCTTACAGGGTAATCAACCTTAAAGAGCTCAGAGGACTCCCCTCTAGTCTTAGGTTCAAAGTACAGCAAACAAAGATAAACACTTTAGGAAAAGGTACATTTACAAGTTGAGAAAACAAAGGAAAACTAACATGCCTTGCCTGGCTATTTACTTACAAGTTTGAAATAGGAGAGACTTGTTTAGAAAGATGTGGAGAACCTGGATTGATGTCTGGTCCCTCTCAGTCCCGAGAGCGAACACCCTCACAAACAAAAAACACAAACAAAAGCCTTCCCCCCCCCCCTCCAAGATTTGAAAGTATCTTGTCCCCTTATTGGTCCTTTAGGTCAGATGCCAGCCAGGTT